>NW_027951196.1:0-215 GCF_054177405.1 Leptonychotes weddellii | reverse complement strand
GTGATCACCAAGACAGCATGGTACTGGCACAAAAACAGACATATAGACCAATGGAACAGAATAGAGAACCCAGATATGGACCCTCAACTCTATGGTCAAATAATCTTTGACAAAGCAGGAAAAAACATGCAATGGAAAAAAGACAGTCTCTTCAATAAATGGTGCTGGGAAAATTGGACAGCCACATGCAGAAGAATGAAACTTGACCATTCTCT
>NW_027951195.1:0-215 GCF_054177405.1 Leptonychotes weddellii | reverse complement strand
AAAAAAGTGGATGGTATTTTGATGGGGATTGCATTGAATGTGTAGATTGCTCTAGGTAGCATTGACATCTTCACAATATTTGTTCTTCCAATCCATGAGCATGGAACGTTTTTCCATTTCTTTGTGTCTTCCTCAATTTCTTTCATGAGTATTTTATAGTTTTCTGAGTACAGATCCTTTGCCTCTTTGGTTAGATTTATTCCTAGGTATCTTAT
>NW_027951194.1:0-215 GCF_054177405.1 Leptonychotes weddellii | reverse complement strand
TAGAAATATGTATGTAGGGCGCCTGGGTGGCTCAGTTGGTTAAGCGACTGCCTTCGGCTCAGGTCATGATCCTGGAGTCCCGGGATCGAGTCCCGCATCGGGCTCCCTGCTCAGCAGGGAGTCTGCTTCTCCCTCTGGCCTTCCTCCCTCTCATGCTCTCTGTCTCTCATTCTCTCTCTCTCAAATAAATAAATAAAATCTTTAAAAAAAAAAAA
>NW_027951193.1:0-215 GCF_054177405.1 Leptonychotes weddellii | reverse complement strand
GCAGCAGTTTGTGGCCCTTCTGTGGAAGAGGCTGCTGATTGCCAGACGGAGTCGGAAGGGATTCTTTGCTCAGGTGACAAGTGCTGCTCCAGGCCAGTGACTCTGGCTCCCCGGGTGGGCCGCAGGCTCCCTGACCAGTGCAGGCAGGAGAGGGTCATGGTTGTGAGGTGGATGCTGGAGCCAGACTTTCCGTATTTCAATCCCAGTCCTGCTTC
>NW_027951192.1:0-215 GCF_054177405.1 Leptonychotes weddellii | reverse complement strand
TGCACAGCAAAGGAAACAGTCAACAAAACAAAGAGGCAACCCACAGAATGGGAGAAGATATTTGCAAATGACACTACAGATAAAGGGCTGGTATCCAAGATCTATAAAGAACTTCTCAAACTCAACACCCAAAAAACAAATAATCAAGTCAAAAAGTGGGCAGAAGATATGAAAAGACACTTCTCTGAAGAAGACATACAAATGGCTAACAGACA
>NW_027951191.1:0-1227 GCF_054177405.1 Leptonychotes weddellii | reverse complement strand
AGGCGTCCCCAGAAGCCTCCTCTGTCTCCTCCACCAAGGCCTGCCCCCGAGGTGGGCCTGCTTTGCAGGACGGCGGTCCACAGCTTCTGTGGACTCCTATCCCTACGCAGAGTGATTCCACGAGCCACTCCCCGAGAGGCGAGAGCACAGAACCTCACGGAGCCATGCCAGGCGGAGCGTGGGCTGGGGGCGTGGGGTGTCCGGAGGGCCAGGCGCCCCAAGCTAGTCCAGAGATGGGGCACGGCCGGTGGTTCGCCTGGCACGGAAGGTGTGGGATTTCTCCAGGCTGTTTCTGAACACAGATGCACTTGCTTCGCTCACCTCACGCCACCCAAAGCAGCCACGCTCTGGCTAGGGGGTGTCACGGGGAGACGCCAGGGTGCAAGCCAACCACAGAACCCAGACAGATGCTGTCAACAGGCTCGACAACAGCCAGCCGGTTCCCCTGGGGGTGCACGGGTCACACGGGACACGGACACCGCCCGCCACGGCCCGGAGATGGCTGTACACGGAGCAGACCCCAGCCCGCGTGGAAATGAGGAAGTGCAGTGTGGCCGTGGACGTCCGCCCAGCAGACCTCCAGAGACCACGGGCATTACATTCGGGCTTTCCGATGAGCAGAGGCCCCTCTGCTGTGTATCCTTTTGGCACGCTTTGGTTGTGAAGACAAGAGCAGTGTCATGGGGTGGGGGGCACTCAGGTGTCCTCCTCTTCATCGCTGACCAGCTCGCCCTTATCGGGGCTGGTGTCCCGCTCACGCAGGAAGTCCTCGCGGATGGCCTCCAGCTCCGTCAGCTCCAGCCGCACCTTCTCCAAGTGGTAGGCGCGCCGGTTCCGGATCTGACGCAGGGGGAATGGGTTCAGGTCCCCGAAGGAGATACTGATCAGCTTCCTGGCGGGACAGAGGATGGGGACAGAGGTCAGCAGGGCAGGACGTGGGACGGGGCCTGGGGCACGTGTGTCAGCTGGAGGCCAGCCCCCCTCATGCAGAGGCTACGGGGCTGGCCCTGAGCCACCGCCTGGATGGAGGCCCACGCTCGCTGTGTGTCGTGGGGCGGGTGAGGTGAGGGTCCTTTCCTTTCTGGCTTCTGATTCCCTGTATGTTGGGAGGACCGCAGTGCCACCTCCTGGGGTGTGGGGTTACCAGCGCGGCCCCCGTGAGGACAGAACAGCGCCTGGCATGTGCTGGGCGACCGAGGGCTGGTGTGCCTGAGCGGGACCGGCAGG
>NW_027951190.1:0-215 GCF_054177405.1 Leptonychotes weddellii | reverse complement strand
ACAAAAGTAAAGGGGTTAGGGCGCCTGGGTGGCTCAGTTGGTTAAGCGACTGCCTTCGGCTCAGGTCATGATCCTGGAGTCCCGGAATCGAGTCCCGCATCGGGCTCCCTGCTCGGCAGGGAGTCTGCTTCTCCCTCTGACCCTCCTCCCTCTCATGCTCTCTGTCTCTCATTCTCTCTGTCTCAAATAAATAAATAAAATCTTTAAAAAAAAAA
>NW_027951189.1:0-215 GCF_054177405.1 Leptonychotes weddellii | reverse complement strand
GCAAGCTGGTGCAGCCACTCTGGAAAACAGTATGGAGGTTCCTCAAAAAGTTGAAAATAGAGCTACCATATGATCCAGCAATTGCACTACTGGGTATTTACCCCAAAGATACAAAAGTAGGGATCCGAAGGGGTACGTGCACCCCGATGTTTATAGCAGCAATGTCCACAATAGCCAAACTGTGGAAAGAGCCAAGATGTCCATCGACAGATGAA
>NW_027951188.1:0-215 GCF_054177405.1 Leptonychotes weddellii | reverse complement strand
AGGGGAAGAATGAAGGGGGGGAAATCGGAGGGGTAGACGAACCATGAGAGACGATGGACTCTGAAAAACAAACTGAGGGTTCTAGAGGGGAGGGGGGTGGGAGGATGGGTTAGCCTGGTGGTGGGTATTGAGGAGGGCACATTCTGCATGGAGCACTGGGTGTTATGCACAAACAATGAATCATGGAACACTTCATCTAAAACTAATGATGTAAT
>NW_027951187.1:0-215 GCF_054177405.1 Leptonychotes weddellii | reverse complement strand
GAAATCGGAGGGGTAGACGAACCATGAGAGACGATGGACTCTGAAAAACAAACAGGGTTCTAGAGGGGAGGGGGGTGGGAGGATGGGTTAGCCTGGTGGTGGGTATTGAGGAGGGCACATTCTGCATGGAGCACTGGGTGTTATGCACAAACAATGAATCATGGAACACTTCATCTAAAATTAATGATGTAATGTATGGAGATTAACATAAGAAT
>NW_027951186.1:0-215 GCF_054177405.1 Leptonychotes weddellii | reverse complement strand
CAAGAAATGGGCAGAAGACATGAACAGACATTTTTCCAAAGAAGACATCCAAATGGCCAACAGACACATGAAAAAGTGCTCAATATCGCTCAGCATCAGGGAAATCCAAATCAAAACCTCAATGAGATACCACCTCACACCAATCAGAATGGCTAGAATTTACAAGTCAGGAAACGACAGATGTTGGCGGGGATGCGGAGAAAGGGGAACCCTCC
>NW_027951185.1:0-215 GCF_054177405.1 Leptonychotes weddellii | reverse complement strand
TCTGTGCCCAAGCAGGTTGCAAATCAATTTCGAATGGAACCTGGCATCACCCTGAAGGAATTCTAACTTCACACTGTTGGGGTAGTATACCAAGATGGCTTCAGAGTAGACTAACTTTACACAGCACATTTAAAAAAAGACACATTTATTCAGCGTCATGATCAGACTATTACATTTAGCAATCAACAGCATGGGTGCAAAAAAAAAAAAAAAAA
>NW_027951184.1:0-215 GCF_054177405.1 Leptonychotes weddellii | reverse complement strand
CCGTCTATCCTCCCGAATATCGCCTCGGATTCACTTCTCCGCACGTCCTACCTTCCAGAAAGTGGTCGCTTTTCTGATGAGAGAGTTGTTGCTCTTCTTTTCTTTAATCTCCTGTTGAGTTTGTAGGTGTTCAGAATGGTTTGATCCCTATCCAGCTGAATTCCTGAGAGGAGACGAAATCCAGGTCTCCTACTCCTCCGCCATCTTGCTCCGCC
>NW_027951183.1:0-215 GCF_054177405.1 Leptonychotes weddellii | reverse complement strand
AGGAAGGGGGGGTGGCAGAAGGTATATTTGAGAGATTATAGCGGAGAACCTCCCTAATCTGGGGAAGGAAACAGGCATTCAAATCCAGGAGGCACAGAGAACCCCCTTCAACATCAATAAAAACAGGTCCACATCTCGACATATAGTAGTGAAGCCTGCAAATTTCAGAGACAAAGAGAAAATCCTGAAAGCAGCTCAGCACAAGAGGTCCTTAA
>NW_027951182.1:0-215 GCF_054177405.1 Leptonychotes weddellii | reverse complement strand
GACTGTTTCTTTTGCGGTGCAAAAGCTTTTTATCTTGATGAAGTCCCAATAGTTCATTTTTGCCCTTGCTTCCCTTTTTGGCGATGTTTCTAGGAAGAAGTTGATGCGGCTGAGGTTGAAGAGGTTGCAGCCTGTGTTCTTCTCAAGGATTTTGATGGATTCCTGTCTCACATTTAGGTCTCTTATCAATTTTGAGTCTATTTTTGTGGGTGGTG
>NW_027951181.1:0-215 GCF_054177405.1 Leptonychotes weddellii | reverse complement strand
CCCTTGTAATATTCCTTGTTTTGCACTGTCTGGTGTTAGTATAGCCATTTCAGCCTGTCTTTTCATTTTTTTCAAGTATAATTAACATAAAGTGATATATTAGTTTCACAATATAATGGTTCAGCAGTTCTAAACATTAGTCAGTGGTCATCAAGGTAAGCATACTCTTAATCCCCTTCACCTGTTTCCCCTATCGCGCGCCCCCCCCCCCCCCC
>NW_027951180.1:0-1227 GCF_054177405.1 Leptonychotes weddellii | reverse complement strand
CCTCCAATTTCCCCCCCTTCATTTTACCCTTCCTACTATCTTCTTTTTTTAAAAACATATAATGTATTATTTGTTTCAGAGGTACAGGTCTGTGATTCATCAGTCTTACACAATTCACAGCGCTCACCATAGCACATACCCTCCCCAGTGTCCATCACCCAGCCACCCCATCCCTTTCAGGGTGGGAGGTCTCTAGGAGGTTTGGATGCCATTTTGATGAGTTTAGAGTTTATTTTCAGGTCAATTGACAAACATTGTGGAAAGCAGTTCTTTTAGGGAATGTGTTTTGAAAGTTGTGTTAGTTTTCTATGGCTGCTGTAATAAATTACCACAAATGCCCTTAAACTGATGCAAATTTATTATGTTAACAGTACCATAGGTCAGAAGTTTGACAAATTTCAATGGGCTAAAATCAAGGTGTTGTTCAGGTTGTGTTTCTTATTGGGGAAAATCCGTTTCCTTGCCCATTTTGGTTGTTGTCGGAATTCAGTTCCTTGCAATTATAGCACTAAAGTTCCCAGTTCTTTGCTAGTCGGAAGCTGAGTTTCATTCTCAGTTTCTAGAGACTACTCATATTTCTTGCCCTGTAATCCCCTTCTTCCATCTTCAAAACCTGCAGTAGCCGGTCAGGTCCTTCTCATTCTTTGAATCTCTACTACCTCTTCTGTTGTCACGTCTCTCTGGCCAAATATTGTCTTCCTCTTCTACTTTTAAGGGCCCAGGTGATTACATTGGTCCCATCCACATAATCCAGGATAATTTTCCCATCCCAAGATGCATAAACATAATCACAACTGCAAAGCTGCCTTTTTCATGTAAAATAACATATTTATGGGTTCTGGGGACTAGGGTGTGGACATTTTTAGGGAGCCATTATTCTCCCTAACACAAAAGTCTCTAAAGTATAGATTGTATTTTAAACTTAGGAAATAGAAAATATTGTCCAACGATAGTGTGTGGTTCTTTCCTCAGTCTACGTCTGCTAGGAGATTACTTTACCCATCCTTGTCCTGTATTCCCCAATGTCTTTTTTTTTTTTTTAAGGTTTTATTTATTTATCTGAGAGAGAGAATGGGAGACAGAGAGCATGAGAGGGGGAGGGTCAGTGGGAGAAGCAGACTCCCTGCTGAGCAGGGAGCCCGATGCGGGACTCGATCCTGGGACTCCAGGATCATGACCTGAGCCGAAGGCAGTCGCTTAACCAACTGAGCCACCCAGGCGCCCCTT
>NW_027951179.1:0-215 GCF_054177405.1 Leptonychotes weddellii | reverse complement strand
GCCACTCTGGAAAACTGTATGGAGGTTCCTCAAAAAGTTGAAAATAGAGCTACCATATGATCCAGCAATTGCACTACTGGGTATTTACCCCAAAGATACAAAAGTAGGGATCCGAAGGGGTACATGCACCCCGATGTTTATAGCAGCAATGTCCACAATAGCCAAACTGTGGAAAGAGCCAAGATGTCCATCGACAGATGAATGGATAAAGAAGA
>NW_027951178.1:0-215 GCF_054177405.1 Leptonychotes weddellii | reverse complement strand
GCCATTCTGACTGGTGTGAGGTGGTATCTCATTGAGGTTTTGATTTGGATTTCCCTGATGCCGAGCGATATTGAGCACTTTTTCATGTGTCTGTTGGCCATTTGGATGTCTTCTTTGGAAAAATGTCTGTTCATGTCTTCTGCCCATTTCTTGATTGGATTCTTTGTTCTTTGGGTGTTGAGTTTGATGAGTTCTTTATAGATTTTGGATACTAG
>NW_027951177.1:0-215 GCF_054177405.1 Leptonychotes weddellii | reverse complement strand
GAGGGGTAGACGAACCATGAGAGACGATGGACTCTGAAAAACAAACAGGGTTCTAGAGGGGAGGGGGGTGGGAGGATGGGTTAGCCTGGTGGTGGGTATTGAGGAGGGCACGTTCTGCATGGAGCACTGGGTGTTATGCACAAACAATGAATCATGGAACACTTCATCTAAAACTAATGATGTAATGTATGGGGATTAACATAAGAATAAAAAAA
>NW_027951176.1:0-215 GCF_054177405.1 Leptonychotes weddellii | reverse complement strand
TTAAATTCACTGAGGTTTTTTTTTTTTTTTAATGGCCTAGGATATGGGCTTATCCTCAAGAAAGCTCCATGTGCATTTGAAATGAATGTATATTCTGCTCATGGTTGGAATGTTCTATAAATGTCAGACTTACACTGTTGTTTTATAGTATGGTTCAAGTCTTCTTTATCCTTATTGATCTCTGCATAGTTGTTCTGTCCATTATTGAAAGTGAT
>NW_027951175.1:0-215 GCF_054177405.1 Leptonychotes weddellii | reverse complement strand
AAGGCCAAGGATTTATTGCCTGGATAGGTTTCAGGATCAAGAAGCGAAAGGTTACATGGCATGTTAAGTGCTTGATTAGTGAGCCCCACAATTCCTGGGTACTGGAAGGGGGAAGCAGAGGACGGTCCCAGGATGGCTGCTCTGTTTACACACAGCATGTTGATAGTCCCAAGTGGTCGTGGAGTTTGTGAGGAAAGGCTGCACATCTCAGCTGC
>NW_027951174.1:0-215 GCF_054177405.1 Leptonychotes weddellii | reverse complement strand
AAACATCTTTAACACTAAAAAAAAAAAAACTAATAAATGTGAATTTTTCAAAGTTGTAAACAGAAAACAATACTTTTCCTTTAGGACAACCAAAGTCAAGAAACTGAGCCTGTGAGCTAATTTCAAACTACAAACCATAGAAATGCAAGTCCAACCATCTTGTGTAATTGGAGCCAAATTCTTCCACCCCATTGTACTGTCCTGAGTATGAGAGG
>NW_027951173.1:0-215 GCF_054177405.1 Leptonychotes weddellii | reverse complement strand
TTTGTCCTTTTCATGCGAAGAGTTTGGGAAAGTGCTTTAAATTGATCATAAGGGGAGTTGATATGTAATTGATAGCACCTTCATGAAATGATAAATTCAGAGACCAAGCTTCTAGAGAACAGAGGGGGTGTTTATTTTGCTTTCTATGTTGTGTTTACACTGCTGGGCACCCTGTGAGTATTTGGTAAAGCTTCGGAGCCACAGAGAAGCTTGAG
>NW_027951172.1:0-215 GCF_054177405.1 Leptonychotes weddellii | reverse complement strand
GGGGTGGCTGACGCCGGCCAGGCCCGTGTGCACTTGAGTGCAGCCAGGTGACCAGCCGGGGCTACTGGGTGAGGGGAAAGGTGGGGGGCACCTTTTCAGATGGCTTTGGGAAACCCCCTGCATGGGAGGCTCTGCTGTCCACTTGGGGGCTTCTCTGTGGTGGCCCTTTGGGGAGGAGGGTCTCGCAAGGCCTCTTTCACGCAACACCACACGGA
>NW_027951171.1:0-215 GCF_054177405.1 Leptonychotes weddellii | reverse complement strand
GATGACCTGAAGGCCAAGACCACAGTGATGCTTTGGACCAAAACAGTGGAAACAGCCATGGTAGAAACCACTCTGAATGCGGTTTGACAGCCAATGAGGTGTAAGGAGCAGGAAAACAGAAGGTGAAGGAGGTGAGCGAGACGGAGCTGAGGGTTCAGTGGTTGGCCTTGACCAGGAGAGGGCTCGGTGCTCCACGGAGACCCCAGGACCACAGC
>NW_027951170.1:0-215 GCF_054177405.1 Leptonychotes weddellii | reverse complement strand
CCTCCCCAACCCCCAGAGTGTGGGCTCAGGTTGGGCTGGTGCTCTGAGAGCCCTGTGTGACACAGGACATCCTCAAGATCAGAGCTGAAGTGTGTGGGAGGGTCAGGGAAGGCTTCCTAGGAAAGGTGATGCTTTTTTTTTTTTTAAAGATTTTATTTATTTATTTGAGAGAGAGAATGAGAGAGAGAGAGCAGGAGAGGGGGGAGGGTCAGAGG
>NW_027951169.1:0-1227 GCF_054177405.1 Leptonychotes weddellii | reverse complement strand
TGAAGTCTGAATCCTGGCGTGCCCGACACCAGGCCTCACGCCCACGCACACGTGCTCATCCTCCCACCGTTGCCGCCGTGTAACTCGACCCACGACCTCCGGTCTTCACGCTGGTCGCACAGATGAACCACGTGGGAGACTGAAAACTATCCATGCTTGGCTGAGCCCACAGATTCTGCTTTAGTTGGTTTTTATTAGGATTGCCATTTCGAGGGTCTACTTTGCATATCGATCCTAAAAACTTTGGAATTGCAGGGCGAGCTATTTAGTGAGGGATTTAAATCGTTATGGAAGGAATAGAGATGGTTGGGCTGCTACTGCCCACCAAGCGGGGGATGCTGAGAAGCCGCAGATGCGGCAGGGCGGGGATCCCGGTGACAGATGGCGTGACGCGGCGCTGGACTATGATCTGACGCGTCTGACGGACTCTAATTCTTTCAGCAAACATCCACCCTGTGCCATGATCAGCATTAAGCTCTTCATCAATTAACTTGAAAATTGATAAAACACAGTACCTTTATCAAAACTTGGTAGAATTTTTGGTCCAAAGTTGTAGCAGCTAGGATTCTGTTTTTTAATTTTTTTTCTTTCTTTGTACATTTATATTTGTCCTTAAAAATAAAATATTGTACCGGGAAAGGTTTCTCTCTCCTGATTATTAGTTTATTGACGCAATGGTAGACTTCTAGAGACCTGCGCCTTCAGCGACTTTGGTTCTCTCCCGGGGAGGCGTAGGCTCCTCGTGACAGCTCTGTCCCATCCGGCCTGCGGTTTTAGAACAAAGTGAAACCAGTGACAGGATCTCCAGAAAGTCAAATTACAGAATTTAAGTTTCTGTGTGGATTGGTCCTACTCCTAGTTTATGAGCCTTTCCCAGAAGATTGAATGTGGTGAGGCAGGGAGAAAAAGAGCACCACGCATACACCTCCAAGTCTCAGATTGCCCGGAGAAGGAGAGCTCCATCCAAGCCGAGAGGATGAACGGAAGCTGGGGCTGACTGAGGGGTTCGGGTGGCAGGACACAGCCGCCGAGCCGGAGTGTGAGCGGGCCAGCATCCCGGGCCCCACGGCGGCAGCCAGGCAGAGCGCCGTCCTGCTTCCTGCTGGCAGGGACACCTGCTGGCCTTGACCCCGGGAGCTGGTGCTTGCCTTCCCGCAGGACTGGCATCCCGGTCCGAATGTGCTTGCCCTCCCGGAGACGTGGATGCGGCGGCAGAAGCCAGGGCGA
>NW_027951168.1:0-215 GCF_054177405.1 Leptonychotes weddellii | reverse complement strand
AGAATGTACATCTTTTGGGCGCCTGGGTGGCTCAGTTGGTTAAGCAACTGCCTTCGGCTCAGGTCATGATCCTGGAGTCCTGGGATCGAGTCCCGCATCGGGCTCCCTGCTCGGCAGGGAGTCTGCTTCTCCCTCTGACCCTCCTCCCTCTCATGCTCTCTGTCTCTCATTCTCTCTGTCTCAAATAAATAAATAAAATCTTTAAAAAAAAAAAA
>NW_027951167.1:0-215 GCF_054177405.1 Leptonychotes weddellii | reverse complement strand
ACAAAGAAGGAATGAAAGATATAAATAAGAATTTCCTATTTAATGCACGGCCAACAGCTTATTTTAAAAGATATATTCCTATTCACCTATTATCATTCTCCTTGAATTTGACTATATTGTTAAAAAAAATCAACATATTCTTTCACAGACCTGTACCTCTGAAACAAATAATACATTATATGTTAAAAAAAAAAAAAAAAGAAGAAGAAGAAGAT
>NW_027951166.1:0-215 GCF_054177405.1 Leptonychotes weddellii | reverse complement strand
CTGTGGTTGCGCCACCCGCCGCTCAGGTTCGCCGTGTCCGGCACCCGGCAGCGGTGCTCCGGGGTGGCGGCCAGGAACACGACTGACATTCCATTGAAGCCGTTGGGGATGATGCTGGCGCTGAGCAGGAAGAAGATGAGGCGCTGGAAGGGCCCCCACTCGCCCAGGAACGTGGTCACCTCGTCGTAGTCCCGCATGCTACTCACCGCTGCTCC
>NW_027951165.1:0-215 GCF_054177405.1 Leptonychotes weddellii | reverse complement strand
AATAGGTCCATAGTTCTTTTTTTTTTTTTAATGAATAAAGAAAGTTTATTATAGGCAAAAGAACCTAAGAATTGCTTCTGCAACATCCCTTACAGTTAGAATGACTTTTCTTCCTGACTGTGGGCTTTATACCTATTGTCATTACATAGTTATTAATGGTATTCCTTGCTACTCTCAAGAAGTTTTCTAGTTTGGAAAACAAATTATGTGATCAC
>NW_027951164.1:0-215 GCF_054177405.1 Leptonychotes weddellii | reverse complement strand
CCCTGTGGCCTTCACTTTTAGCTTCTCAAGTTTCTTTTGCTCCTCTTTCAGTTTCTGTTTGAATGACTTATCTTCATCATCCATCCATTTGGCCTGCTTCTTGGGCTGTTCCAGCAGCTTTTTGCCACTTTCGTGGCCAGATGTGGCACCTGCTAACCCTTCCCCTACTCCTCCACTTACAGTTGCTTTAAAAAAAAAAATACAAAACAGATTTA
>NW_027951163.1:0-215 GCF_054177405.1 Leptonychotes weddellii | reverse complement strand
AACCCACGAAGCATGATGATGTGTGGTCCATGGCATCTTCTGCTAGGGCTTCAAGGCACAGCAGGAGGTAGGAGGGGGAGTCTGGACTTTCCTGCTGCCCTCCCCCCTCTTCAGAACATGCATCCAGAGCATCAGCACTTTAGGGACTCTCTGGGCATTAGAATCATATGGTGTTAAAGGAGAGTCCATAGTAATAAGCATGGCCCACATTTGGC
>NW_027951162.1:0-215 GCF_054177405.1 Leptonychotes weddellii | reverse complement strand
GGAAGAATGAAAGGGGGGAAATTGGAGGGGGAGACGAACCATGAGAGACGATGGACTCTGAAAAACAAACTGAGGGTTCTAGAGGGGAGGGGGGTGGAAGGATGAGTTAGCCTGGTGATGGGTATTAAAGAGGGCACGTTCTGCATGGAGCACTGGGTGGTATGCACAAATAATGTATCATGGAACACTACATCAAAAACTAATGATGTAATGTA
>NW_027951161.1:0-215 GCF_054177405.1 Leptonychotes weddellii | reverse complement strand
CTGCGTGCACACTCACCACACACACACACACACACACCAGAATCATACGAAACACCTGCACTATTCATAAGATACACTGACACCAGGCACGCAAGCATTACCTGTCTGCACCACATCCTCACGTGCACACACCCTCATGCAAACACACGGCCACACCACAATGTGTACCGCACACCCGCGCGGTGCATCTCTAACCCATATAGCCCTTCCATCTG
>NW_027951160.1:0-215 GCF_054177405.1 Leptonychotes weddellii | reverse complement strand
ATTTATTTGAGAAAGCGGGAATGAGAGAGAGAGAGTACATGAGAGGGGGTAGGGTTAGAGGGAGAAGCAGGCTCCCCGCTGAGCAGGGAGCCCGATGCGGGACTCGATCCAGGGACTCCAGGATCATGACCTGAGCCGAAGGCAGTCGCTCAACCAACTGAGCCATCCAGGCGCCCCTCTTGTGTCCTAGTTCTACAAGGTGAGTTATTCAGTAT
>NW_027951159.1:0-215 GCF_054177405.1 Leptonychotes weddellii | reverse complement strand
AAAATGTGGACTCACGTGGACTACCAGTACAAAAGTAAATTGATACAACCTTTTTGGTGAACAATTTGGCAATATTTTTCAAAAGGTGCATATTTAAACCCGGGAATTCCATGTCTAAGTGTTTGTCCTATAAAAAAATGTACACATACACACAGTGCAATGTAAAAGAATCCTCATTGTGGCCATGCTTATTATAGCAAAATGCTGGAAATGAC
>NW_027951158.1:0-1227 GCF_054177405.1 Leptonychotes weddellii | reverse complement strand
TGGACATTGCTGCTATAAACATTGGGGTGCACGTACCCCTTCAGATCCCTACATTTGTAGTGGGGGTATTTTCTAAGCCAGGCACTGTGTGGTGAGTTGACCATTCAGTGATGAAGAACAAACATGCTTTCTGTCTTCATGGAGCTTGTGTTTTCTCCTGAGGATGAGTCAGAACTATTAAAAATGATTTAAAGAAAACATTTAGGTGACACAAAACACCTTATTTAACACTTCATGAAGTGGGCAGTCTCTATTCCGAAGGCTCTAGGGAAGAGCAGAATGGGGTGCAAGGCAGCAAGCATTTATAGGATAAAGAATAAGGAGCAAGGAAGAGAAAAACAGAAACGATGAAGGAATAAAGAAGTAAGTATGGAGCTCAGAATTGCCTTGGCGTTTGGGGATTGACTGACTGGATCTACTGTGTTTCTGGTCAAGCAGAACATCTACAAGGACACAAAAGTTATCTCAGTTTTGGTTTGCTGACGTGGCACCCTGGACAGGGTCGGCTCCATCTTGGATCTTGAAATTTATTTCAAGTGAACCAAAGAGGCTTATTCAGCCATGTGTACCTTGGAATAGGGTCAGATTGAGAAGTATTTTAGTCTGCATAGCTGTCTCATATTTAGATATGCTCATAGAGACAAGTTTAAACATAACAGACTTACCTATAAATCTTTAATTTTTAGATAGTAGACCACATAAATCAAGAATCTACAGATGTCAGGTTTTTAGGAGGTAAAAAAATTCTTTTTGGCTTATCTTTGTCTCCCATTTAAGAACAACTACTTTCTTCAATAAAAATGAGACAGATGATAATTAAAAATGATTTCCCAGGCTGACACACCTATCTACCAATAATGCTGTCCCCGCAACCTACAAGCCCTTGAGGATGGGGTAGGATGTAGGATAAAAAACTCAGAACTCTTTAATCACTGGAATTTTGGGGCACCTGCGTGGCTCGGTTAAGCGTCTGCCTTTGGCTCAGGTCATGATCCCAAGGACCTGGGATCGAGTCCCTCATCAAGCTCCCTGCTCACTGGGGAGTCTGCTTCTCTCTCTCCCTCTCCCTCTGTATATATGCCTTCTCTCTCTCTCTCTTTAGCTCTCACTCTCTCTCAAATAAATAAATAAAATCTTAAAAAAATCACTGGAATTTTTGTC
This sequence comes from Leptonychotes weddellii, assembly GCF_054177405.1. Taxonomy (NCBI): domain Eukaryota; kingdom Metazoa; phylum Chordata; class Mammalia; order Carnivora; family Phocidae; genus Leptonychotes; species Leptonychotes weddellii. The sequence goes on along the minus strand of NW_027951158.1, from coordinate 66 downwards.
GGTTTGAGAACAGTAGTTTATAGCATTACTGAGAATTCTTAGGAACTTCATCACCACATTAAGATA
>NW_027951157.1:0-215 GCF_054177405.1 Leptonychotes weddellii | reverse complement strand
AAAAAAAAAAGCAGACACAAAATTTCAGTTTCTTAATGTCAGCACAACCATATCCTGCTATAGTGTCACTGACAACAGCCTGCAATCCCTGATCACACAAAAGGGATTGTACAAGCCAGCTGTTACTGCCTTAAGGAATGCTAACTTACTCACTTTCATTCTCTATCTCTAGCCACATCACTTTCACTAAGTTTCTCATTCCTGTTGTTAAATAA
>NW_027951156.1:0-215 GCF_054177405.1 Leptonychotes weddellii | reverse complement strand
CAGCACCTGTGGGCTAACAGCACCCTGCCCTCCAGCCCTGGGCCCGTCTCTGAACCACAGGAGCCTCTGATGCTCCGTCACTTAAGGGAGTGGCCTTTTCAGTGCCCTCACCAAGCACCCAGCCACCTCTGGATTCAGCGGGGTCGAGGCACGGGTTATCCCTGCGAGTGTGCGGGTCGCTGATTGGCAGGTGTGGGGCTCCCGGGGGCTCCCTT
>NW_027951155.1:0-215 GCF_054177405.1 Leptonychotes weddellii | reverse complement strand
TGGGGAGCCCGGTGAGGGGTATTAAGGAGGGCACGTACTGCATGGAGCACTGGGTGTTATACGAAAACAACGGATCGTGGATCACCACATCAAAAACTAATGATGTATTGTATGGTGACTGACATAAGATAATTTAAAAAAAAAAAAGAGCTTACAATGACGGGGTGCCTGGGTGGCTCAGTGGTTAAGTGTCTGCCTTCAGCTCAGGTCATGAT
>NW_027951154.1:0-215 GCF_054177405.1 Leptonychotes weddellii | reverse complement strand
ATCGGGCTCCCTGCTCGGCAGGGAGTCTGCTTCTCCCTCTGACCCTCCCCCCTCTCATGCTCTCTATCTCATTCTCTCTCTCAAATAAATAAATAAAATCTTTAAAAGAAAAAAACAGAACCTCCTTTCTAGGCTCAAGAACCACGAGCCTCAGAATCCAGCTTATCTGCCTGTATCCCATATTGGTATGCAGTGGTACCTCTTGGCTCCAAGCA
>NW_027951153.1:0-215 GCF_054177405.1 Leptonychotes weddellii | reverse complement strand
AGTGGTTCTTAGTTTTTTCACCAAGTTGTGCAACCATCACCATAATCAGTTATAGAACATCTCATCACCCCCCAAAACCTTGTACCCATCCACTGTAATTCTCCATTTGCCTCAACCCCAGGCAACCACTAATCCATGTCCTGTCTCTAAAGATTGCCCTATTTCAGAGGACTTTCGTATGAATTGAATCATAGAATATGTGGTCTTTTTGACTG
>NW_027951152.1:0-215 GCF_054177405.1 Leptonychotes weddellii | reverse complement strand
GAGCTTTGCATAAAGGAGCCGGGCTATTGGATACAAACTCCCACCAGAATGTCTATCATTTCAACACTGCCCTAACTGGGTACAATGGCAGTGTGAAGTCATCCTGAGGTCTTAAATGGCACCATGCCTGTGATTTTGAACATTTCTCACTTACTTATGGAGGAACTTGCAACCCTAAAATTTTCATCTGTACCTTACACATCAAATGGCAGATA
>NW_027951151.1:0-215 GCF_054177405.1 Leptonychotes weddellii | reverse complement strand
TTTCTCTGAAGGACAATCTACAGATCAAAACTTTAACATGTTTTAACATCATCTTCTCTATCTATAAGCAGTTTCCCAGTGAAGTCTTTTACATGGAAATTCAAATGTCTGAGATACTCATTATCTTTAGGGTAAAGAAATGCTTGGCAGACTTTTATCTTTGACCAGTTTATATGGCCCTAATGTCCTTGTGCCTGTGATGGCTAAAGTATGGA
>NW_027951150.1:0-215 GCF_054177405.1 Leptonychotes weddellii | reverse complement strand
TTGTGTACCAACCAATCAAAGAAGAAGACAACCCTTGCCCCGACATACGCAGACCACGCACTGAGGGTTCTGGAGGTCCGATGGACATCTATGTGGGGTACAATGGGGCACCGGGCACAGAGTCATCAAACACCCGAGGAGACGGGCACGGAGGAAAGGGTGTTGAAGCTGGTGCGGAAGGAAGAGTGCAAGGTCGTGCAAGTGAGTTACGGAGC
>NW_027951149.1:0-215 GCF_054177405.1 Leptonychotes weddellii | reverse complement strand
CATCTGGGGGGGGGAAAAGATGGCAGAGGAGTAGGGGACCCTATTCCAGCTGGTCCCCGGAATTGAGCTAGATATATACCAGACCACTCTGGACACCCACAAAATCAGCCTGAGATGTAAGAAGATAGATCTGGATCTCTAGAAACAGAATTTCACAGGCAGTTGGTTTCAGGTATGAAGCGGGGAGCTATGATTCCACAGGCAGATATCAGAGG
>NW_027951148.1:0-215 GCF_054177405.1 Leptonychotes weddellii | reverse complement strand
GTCATTCTTCCTGCTCAGATGATCAGCGAGAACAAGAGTAGCTCGTCTCGGGGTTGCTGGGCCCATTACTCACTTAGCACACACCTGTTGAACACCTGCTCTGTGCCTGGCCTGGGGCAGCGAGCAAAGGATGGAATGGTTAACGAGACCTCCGAGCGCTCGCCGTCAGAGGGCGGGGTTGGGGAAGCGAGCCAACGGCGCGGAAGGATGGGTGC
>NW_027951147.1:0-1227 GCF_054177405.1 Leptonychotes weddellii | reverse complement strand
AGGCGTCCCCAGAAGCCTCCTCTGTCTCCTCCACCAAGGCCTGCCCCCGAGGTGGGCCTGCTTTGCAGGACGGCGGTCCACAGCTTCTGTGGACTCCTATCCCTACGCAGAGTGATTCCACAAGCCACTCCCCGAGAGGCGAGAGCACAGAACCTCACGGAGCCATGCCAGGCGGAGCGTGGGCTGGGGGCGTGGGGTGTCCGGAGGGCCAGGCGCCCCAAGCTAGTCCAGAGATGGGGCACGGCCGGTGGTTCGCCTGGCACGGAAGGTGTGGGATTTCTCCAGGCTGTTTCTGAACACAGATGCACTTGCTTCGCTCACCTCACGCCACCCAAAGCAGCCACGCTCTGGCTAGGGGGTGTCACGGGGAGACGCCAGGGTGCAAGCCAACCACAGAACGCAGACAGATGCTGTCAACAGGCTCGACAACAGCCAGCCGGTTCCCCTGGGGGTGCACGGGTCACACGGGACACGGACACCGCCCGCCACGGCCCGGAGATGGCTGTACACGGAGCAGACCCCAGCCCGCGTGGAAATGAGGAAGTGCAGTGTGGCCGTGGACGTCCGCCCAGCAGACCTCCAGAGACCACGGGCATTACATTTGGGCTTTCCGATGAGCAGAGGCCCCTCTGCTGTGTATCCTTTTGGCACGCTTTGGTTGTGAAGACAAGAGCAGTGTCATGGGGTGGGGGGCACTCAGGTGTCCTCCTCTTCATCGCTGACCAGCTCGCCCTTATCGGGGCTGGTGTCCCGCTCACGCAGGAAGTCCTCGCGGATGGCCTCCAGCTCCGTCAGCTCCAGCCGCACCTTCTCCAAGTGGTAGGCGCGCCGGTTCCGGATCTGACGCAGGGGGAATGGGTTCAGGTCCCCGAAGGAGATACTGATCAGCTTCCTGGCGGGACAGAGGATGGGGACAGAGGTCAGCAGGGCAGGACGTGGGACGGGGCCTGGGGCACGTGTGTCAGCTGGAGGCCAGCCCCCCTCATGCAGAGGCTACGGGGCTGGCCCTGAGCCACCGCCTGGATGGAGGCCCACGCTCGCTGTGTGTCGTGGGGCGGGTGAGGTGAGGGTCCTTCCCTTTCTGGCTTCTGATTCCCTGTATGTTGGGAGGACCGCAGTGCCACCTCCTGGGGTGTGGGGTTACCAGCGCGGCCCCCGTGAGGACAGAACAGCGCCTGGCATGTGCTGGGCGACCGAGGGCTGGTGTGCCTGAGCGGGACCGGCAGG
>NW_027951146.1:0-215 GCF_054177405.1 Leptonychotes weddellii | reverse complement strand
AAAAATGAAGGGGGGAAAATCTGAGAGGGAGACAAACCATGAGAGACTAGGGACTCTGAGAAACAAACTGAGGGTTCTAGAGGAGTTTTAGGTAGAATGGACCAAGGGGAACCATAGGATGAGTCTGGGGCATCTTATAGTGCCAGAAAGTGCTTTAAAAAGAAGAAGAAGAAAAGAAAGAAAATTAAAAAAAAAAAAAGACAGGAATATGTTGA
>NW_027951145.1:0-215 GCF_054177405.1 Leptonychotes weddellii | reverse complement strand
GCATAATCCTGTATACAGAAAATCACAAAGAATCCACAAAAACATTATTAAATAATCAGATTACACAAGGTAGCAGGATATAATGAGATCAATATACCAAAATCAATTTTATTTCTTTACAATAATAATGAACAATACAAAAATAAAATTAAGAAAATAACTGCACTACAGGGGCGCCTGGGTGGCTCAGTCGTTAGGCATCTGCCTTCGGCTCA
>NW_027951144.1:0-215 GCF_054177405.1 Leptonychotes weddellii | reverse complement strand
ACAAACAATGAATCATGGAACACTACATCTAAAACTAATGATGTAATGTATGGTGATTAACATAACAATAAAAAATTTAAAAAAATGTTAAAAAAAAAAAAAAACTATTGCCCTGAAGGAAACTTAGGTTGCCTGGTGTTCTAAGGGAATTGAGGATCTTGGGGAAAAAAGACTTGGGAATGGTCTTCATGTGGGAAACAAAATTGAGGCCCTAA
>NW_027951143.1:0-215 GCF_054177405.1 Leptonychotes weddellii | reverse complement strand
AAATACTTAATATACTAATTATCATAGTAGCTAACATTTATTGAGTGCTTACTATGTGTTAAGCATTATTCTAAGCTCCTTTTTTAAATTTTTAAAAAGATTTTATTTATTTATTTGACAGGGAGAGACAGCCAGAGAGAGAACACAAGCAGGGTAAGTGGGAGAGGGAGAAGCAGGCTTCCCGCTGAGCAGGGAGCCCGATGCGGGGCTCGATC
>NW_027951142.1:0-215 GCF_054177405.1 Leptonychotes weddellii | reverse complement strand
GATGCAGATGTGAAAGAGTGAAGAAATGTTGGATTGCCAGGATTGTGGTTTTGCCCACAGGTAAGATGAAGTGAGCAATGGGCAAGGGATTCGATATGTGCGAGCAAGTGACGATAAATACTGACTTTGGAATTTTAAGCCAGATACAAAATAAGAGAAGACATTGAAATACGAGGAATTGTGAAAAGGTAGAATGATCAATTAATTAGCAGTGA
>NW_027951141.1:0-215 GCF_054177405.1 Leptonychotes weddellii | reverse complement strand
GAGCCACAGGATTGTGATTCTAGCTTCAAACCAAATTACACCCCTCCACCTTGTGCAACCAGTCACCCCTCCACACACATACCAGATACTTGATGTGAGGAACCTCCTTACCAAATACTCCAGCCACATCGTCGTCCAGAATTCTTAAATTTGATGGTATTACAGTGGTTGGACCTACGGGGGAAATAAATACCCTAATAGTTTAACAGTTCATT
>NW_027951140.1:0-215 GCF_054177405.1 Leptonychotes weddellii | reverse complement strand
GCAGGGAGCCTGACATGGGGCTCAATCCCAGGACCCTGGGATTGTAACCCGAGCCAAAGGCAGACGCTCAACTGACTGAGCTACCCAGGTGCCCCAAAAAGTGCATTTTCAAGACAAGTGTCCTAGGGCTCTTTCCAAACCTGTAACCACCAAAGCCCTTGTAAATAGAAAGTTTAGAGCTCTCACACCACTAATGTGTTTCTTGCTCTATCACT
>NW_027951139.1:0-215 GCF_054177405.1 Leptonychotes weddellii | reverse complement strand
ATAGTGATTCATTACTATTACTTCCTACAGCATGCATTTCTTTCTATGATTATTATGTAAAAAATACTTCTCAAATTATTTCGTTTTCTTGGCTATCAAGGAGAACATTCTACAGCATAAGAACCTCACAGATAATATGTATCTGGGTTGAAAATGTATATTCTACAGATTAATAATGAAATAAAACCAGCATACACAAAAAAAAAAAAAAAAAA
>NW_027951138.1:0-215 GCF_054177405.1 Leptonychotes weddellii | reverse complement strand
GATTGCCAGCAAATCACCAGGGGGAGGAGCATGGAACAGATTCTCACTCACAGAGGAAACCAACGCTGCCAACACCTTGATCTTGAACTTCCAGCCTCCAAAACTGTGACAATAAATGTCTGTTGTGTGATCCAGCCAGGTTGTGGTACCTTGTCACGGCAGCCCCGGCAAACTGAAGTAAAGGGGCCGCAGGAGGGAATTCGGGGAGGTGGTGG
>NW_027951137.1:0-215 GCF_054177405.1 Leptonychotes weddellii | reverse complement strand
TTATTTATTTGAGAGGGAGAGAGAGTGAGAGAGAGAGCAAGCAGGGGGAGAAACAGAGGGAGAGGGAGAAGCAGGCTCCCTGCTGAGCAGGGAGCCCCGTGCAGGACTTGATCCCAGGACCCTGGGATCATAACCTGAGCCAAAGGCAGATGCTTAACGACTGAGCCACCCAGGCACCGCCCCGCACCCCGGATGGTTTTCTTTTTTTTTTTTTT
>NW_027951136.1:0-1227 GCF_054177405.1 Leptonychotes weddellii | reverse complement strand
CAGGAAGACCAGGGGTGCCTGAGTGCAGCAGAGCTCCCAGGTATTGGAGCAGAGAAGCTGGCTGCAGAGATAGAGCTGAGGAGTGGGCGCTCAGCTCAGGGTTGCCATAAACCATGATCCCTGGCACAGTCAGGCCACTGCTCCTCCAGCAGGGACCCAACAAGTGGTAGATCTGGGGAGACTCCCCTTCCTCCCTTGGCAGGAGCAGCGTGGGTGCACAGCACAGGAATCTGCTGGGCTTGGAGACTCCAAACGGGGTCATGTGCCAAAGATAGAAATGCTCTGTCACAGGGTGGGTGAGCACGGAGTGCGGCCGGAGACTGGGGAGATGGGAGTGATTGACTGCTTTTCTCTGGGGGGCGCACTGAGGAGTGGGGCCCTGAGTTCTCGGCTCCTCTGGGGCGGAGATTGGGAGGCTGCCATTTTCACTCTCGCCCTCCAAAGCTGTAGGAAAGCTTGCAGGGAACAAAAGCTCCCAAGAGTAAACCTGAGCAGGTTACTTAGCCCGGCTGGGCAAGGGTGGGGCAATTCTGCCTCCAGCAAAGACATTTGAGAACCAAGGCAACAGGCCCCTCCCCCAGAAGATCAGCAAGAATAGCCAGCCAAGACCAAGTTTACCGATCAATGAGAACGGCAGAACTCCAGTGCTACGGGAATACAGCACATAGAATTCATGGCTTTTTTCCCCATGATTCTTTAGTATTTTAAAGTTAATTTTTTTAACTTTCTTTTTTGAATTTTTCTTTTTCCCTTTTTCAACCAACACCTTATCAAGTCCCTTTTTTAAAAATCTTATTTATATTTCATTTTTAGAGTCATATTCTATCCCTTCACTGTAATTAACCTTATTTTTGGTATATATGTATATAAGTTGTTCTCTCTTTAAAATTTTGGGATACAGTTTTTTCTAACAGGCCAAAATATACCCTAAATCTCTAGTGTATGGCTTTGTTCTACTCTCCTGCCTGATCACATTCTCTCCCCCTTTTTTTTTATTTCTCTTCTTTCTTTTTTCAACCAAATTATCTTATCAATTCCTTTTATAAAATCTTTTATAATTTTCATCTTTACAGTCATATTCCATCACTTCATTGTATTTATCCTTATTTTTGTACATATATAAGTTTTTCTTTCTTTAAAATTTTGGGAGGCACATTCTTCCAACAGACCAAAATATGCCCAAAATCTAGTGTGTGGCACTGATCTATTCACCAGGCTGATCATATT
>NW_027951135.1:0-12489 GCF_054177405.1 Leptonychotes weddellii | reverse complement strand
CTGCCTCTAATCTCCTCCTTTCAAAAAAGGAGGGAGAGAAGAAGACAAAAGAAAGAAAGAAAGAGAGCCAAATCCTTCTGAAAGCTTTTGGTTCAGCCTTATTAACTCATGGTGTGGTTTGTAAAACCCTCTTCCACAATAACATAAAGTGAGTTTGTGAAGAAAATATGAGTCATTTTCTAAGTTGGCTATTTAAAGAAAGAGCAATAGGCTTTTCTGAATTTCAGGCATATCCAACTTAATATTCCAGGACTAGGCTTCATTCTGAATATTTTGAATATTTATGGGGCTTGATAGGTGGACTTTTTAAAAGGTCACTTGAAAATGAAGTCACTTTTATTTTAAAGTTGGAGAAGGTGAACATGAAAAAGGAACGAGCTTTTAATGGAAACCATGATGTCTGTTCTCCTGCAAAAGGTCTTAGTTTTCCATAGTAATTGTATTTTTTAATGGTGTTCCTCTTGTGAGACGATTGCATCTTGATGTATGAAAGTATTTCAGCTCAAGAATTGGGGTTCCCACAATAAACTGACTGTTGACCTGGTGCTTTTGTTTCAGCCCAAGTGATCACTGAAGATAAGAACAATCAGCAGTATTCACTCGCAGCCAGTATACACGTGTTTTTCTTAGTTGAGATACTTTTGTTGGACATTATAGTCCCCAGTTTAAGCTATCTTAAGACAGAAGGAGTCCTTGTTATAAGGATTCAGGGTTGTTCCATAAGCCATAAGGTAAGATAGGGTGAGCTTTATGAGAAGGGCAGGCCTCAGGACCAGGAACCAAGGGGACCATTCTCTTAACTTCTCTGAGTCTGGTAAATTATAGGGCCATGGGGTTATAGAGCATGATAGTCCTAGAAGATGGTTTATAGTAAAAGGGATCTTTGGCCAGAGTACTTTGGGAAATGCTCCATACCACATCTACCGGATCTTAGAGTTTCACAATACCCATTAGAATATTAAAAGTTCGAAGATTTCATGGTAAAGAAATCTATTTAACCTTCTTTAACACAGTGGTTTCTAAACATGTTTGACTGTTGCTTTGAGAAATCTTATTTTAGACAAAGTGCTTGGTTAATAAAGAATTAAATCTAATTGGATCCATGGAGTTCTATTATATTGTGTTTTAAATAACATGGATGAAGATTTATTAAGCAATTGGCTTAAGGTCACACTACTCTTTTTCGGACTCCTGGTCCAGTGCTCTTCACACTGGTACTTATAGCTATGGACCTTGGCTGAGGAACTGTCCACTCATGGCTGTTTACTTTATACCCGTATCCCACAGGCCTAGCATTTAAAGAAACTCTCATTTTAAATATAGTGATTGACTGTTATTCTGTTGGTTCTCTTGACAGGCAGTCTGCTGTTTCACAGACAGCCCATCAATCCTTATTAAGAAGGTACCTTTATTTCCTGTGTATGACAAATATATTTTCTGCTGTTTTTGGTCATAGGCACTTTGGTTCCAAATCTTGTTAAGATTTTTGTCATTCCAAATGGCAGTATTTCAGAGGAGTTGAAACTGGCTAACATGTTAGCCTCATTCTTGAATCCAACCAAAATAAGTTTTGGTTAGAATTTGCCTTAGTGCCCACTCTTTCAGTTTATTTTCCTTATGTCCTGGATCCAGTGGAAGAGAGGCAGTGTGTCCAGTGTTCTAAAAGGCTATAGATACAGTGGCCTTAAATGAATGCTAGTGAGGACAGTAAAGTTTTCCAGGGGTAAGTCCTTTGGGGAAGTGAAAAGAGGGTAATGAAATCTCTGGAACGAAACCTGAGGAAAGTGTGTGAGGAGGGGAAATAAATACCAAGAGAATATACTTTTGTACTTTCTACCAGTAAGAGTAACATATTCTTAAAGGGATGCTGTTTTTTTTCCTTATAAATAATTAGCAGAAATAGCAGAAGCAGTCATGTCATCCTATCAGGTGTAATGTGTCTCTGGTCCATAAAGCTGGGCCAGGTGTTGTGTTAAAGACCCTTGAGATGGAGGTGTATTTCTCAAAGATAGCCATTTGCTAACTGGCTGAATGAATGAATACATTTTCATTTGGTTCTTCTAGGGTTAAGAATTTTTGATGCTCGGCAAGGGGGAAAGTCAAAGATGAATAAGCTGTCTCTTGCCTCACAGTGTTTAAAAGGTAATAAGGGAGAAAAGACTGGACACAATGGTAGGGAGGTGTCAAAGGAGAGGTAACGCTGTGGAAGTTTAGCAACAAAGGGGAAAGATAGTATCACGGAGGGCAAGCATGGAGTAAGTTCTTACAGTGAGTTATGGTCCACAGGACGGTCCAGGGAGATGGGAGCAAAGAGTGCCTGTTCAAAAACATTTACTTAGGAGGATGGCTTTCATATCTTTTGAGAAAACAGGTTTAGTAGAAGAATAAAAGCAGCAACCAGAAAGCAAATGGCTAACAAGAGAGTGGAGTAGAGGTAGTTAGTATCCACATCTCTACTGAAAACATGAAGGGCAGGAAAGAAGAGCTTTTGAAGTAAGAGAGAGGAAAAGGGAGAGAGAGATACCATGAAGGCTTATATTTAGGAAAGGATGATTCTGAGGTTATTTGGTGTCCCAGCATAATGAGACATAGATGATGGAAATAGAGCTGTCATCCTTGTCTTTCATTCAGTAGAAGATACTTTGCAAGATGATAAGGCAAGGTTAATGAGTAAGGCAATCCCTTCTCTCGGTAGCTTTGTTATACACAAACTTGTAAATGTCATATACTGAAGGGGGTGCATGGAAACCTTGAATCTTGAGAACATCACCCCTACTACTTAATATGCTCAAGGGACCTTATTTTCAAACATTAGGTGGGGGCACAATATTTACCTGTGTAGTTAACAAGCGACTTACCAACACAGTCACTTGAGTTGTTAATTAATGTTTAATTTTTTAATTGCTCACACCTGCAGAAATTTCCTCCAATAGGAAAAAAGACCTAGTTTCAACCCTGGATGATTTCAGTTGGGATTTTCTTCCGTGAATGTATAAGTGATTGTAATCCCTGTTACTCCGTAGGATTCAGTAATGCAATAAGGTTCTCCGTGGAGTGTGTACTGACCGTGAGTTTAGAATAAGACATGTTGGTATGGGGTCCAAAAAGGACAGATTGGTGTAGGCAGGATGGTTGAATCTCTCCCCTCAAGCAGCAACCAATCTAGCTGGGAAGAGAAGGCATGAATAGATGAAATAATAAGTAATTAAGAAAGTATGAAATCACACTACCATGTAATGCTAGGATGCTGTCAGTAGGAAGTCCGTGCAGAAGCTGTGGAATGCTGTATACTAACAGGGATTAAGAGCACATGCTCAAGATCAGATCGCATGGGCTGGAATCCTGGTTTGTCCCCTTACCAGTTCTGTGACATTGGACAAGTCACTTGACATTTTGGTTCTGTTTCTGCATCAGTGTAATGGGGATACTAATATTGTGTACCTCAAGGAGTTATTAAAAAATTAAGTCAATTAATATATGTTGGGTTGCAACCTCTGGAGCTTCCTGAGTGAAATCTGAAATGGAACACAGGGAGAGACTAAAGAAGGAGGCAAACCACTCCTGAATGGTAGGTGGCAGGTTTAATAAGCAAGGAAACTTACATGAGGCTTGTCTCAGGCAGTCCCAAGATGAGTAGATCTCCACACCCACCCTGGCAGAATTTTAAAAGTTTGTATAGAGGCCTTACCTGGATCAGTCACATATAACTCAGATGGTCTCAACACATCACTCTCTCAAGTCAGTGTCCTTGGGGCAGCGTCTATTGTGGAACAGGCAAGCAGAGCATACATTCCAAGGACAGGGGAGGGAGTGGGGAGCCTTGGATTGTCTGGGTCCAGTTCATGGGTCAACAGGCAGTCACGCTCTCCTGATCGCCTCCTCCAACATTATATGCAATGTGTTGAACAGTATCTGGTTCATGGATAATCACATACAAACTCTTAGGTATTCTTGTGTGTGTTGTTGGTGTGGTTGCTTTATATTGTTTCCTCTCCCCTGGCTTCTTGGATGATAGGGCTTTGGGGTATTAAATGGGTGTTTCTTCCCAGAACATGGTCCTGAGTTGACTAGATAATTGGGCATGCGAGTCAGAGTTGGGGGTGGGGGGGATGGAAGTCTTGAGTGGGAAGAAAAAATGTCCTTGGAGGGATAAGTTAAATGAGAAGAATGCCCAGGGCTTTCAGCTTTTGCTTATGTCTTGTTCCTCAGAGGCAGTGGATAAGAGTGCCAGCTCTGAGGACATTCATTCATTCATTGCCACGGATTGAGCACATTCTGGGTGATAGGCCACTGGCTATCTGGCTTTAGGTTGTGACTCCAAAGCCTCCTAGCTGAGTGACCTTGGACAGATTACTTCACTTTTATATGCCTCGGTTTCCTTGTCTGTAAAATAAGAATAATTCTACTTCACTGACAGGATTGGGGTAAGGATTCAATGCCTGAAGTGTCTTTGCCAAAGCCTCTGACTCACAGTGAGTGAGTTAACCTGTCCTCTTTAGCAAATGGAGGAGTGGTTACAATTCTACCTACTGTCTTTGTCACTTGGCAAGTCATTCAACTTGTCTTAAGTACATCTCAAATTCTTCATCTTTAAAACAGGATAAAAATAGGACTTCACTTACATGGCTGTTGAGAAGATCAAATAAGTCTCTGGGATAGTGCCTGGGTCAGGGGAAGCATCGTATAGTGACACTCCATTTGCTGCGATCATTATTAATTATAGTAATGATGGAGGTGGTCGTGGTTTTACCTGTGAGGCAGGAAAGGGTGAGTGCCATGGAAGATACAGACATGGCCCTCTGCATGCTTAGAGAAATACAGGGTCATGAGGAATCCAGGTTTACTTTGTTTTCTCTGGGGGTCAGCTTATTAAGGTGTTAATACTTTGCTTATTTTCCCTAGCTGTTGAGCCATGGTCACTGGTATGCAAGAAATTACCTTCTTTCCTCTCAGCACGTGTTTTCAGCACATCTCAAGCTAATGTATCCTTCTGTCCCAGTCTCAACTGCCCGTGGCTAAGTGGATAGGAGTGTATTTCATAGAAATGTGCTCAGTAACCCTGAGCTCTCTGCCAGGCAAGAACAAAGCAAACCCTGACATTTGAATCTTTTGTGTTTTCTGACTTTGGGTTACATAGTCTGGGTTGGGTTTAGTTGCTGGACTAGCAACATAATTGTTTATAGAAAATGTGCAAACCCCCCAAAGAACAGAAGGTATGATGTTCCTCAAAGTGTCTGATAGATCCAGGCCCAAGAAGCAAAGAAAATCTGTTCTCTGTCTTGTTCTCCCATCAGGCTCTGGGAGCTGACTTTCAGGCCAAGATGCCTTTTACTGGCATATACTCCCACCCAGTTTGGGGGGCCTTGCCTATAAGCTCATTACTCTCCTAGTAGGAAATGATTTCACCTTCCCAATGAGGAATGTACCACAAAACCAACCATTGCTAACCTCTCCACACTATAAAAAGTCAGTGAAGTCTGACCTCCCCATGCCTTCCCTATCCCCTTCCCCTTCTCTCAAGAATGGTTCACCCTAAGGAGAGCCACGGAGACCACTGCAATTAAAAGTCAGAGGTTATGAAACTTGGCTGTGCCTCACAGTCACCTAGGAGCCTAATTAAAGTGCCAAGTGTGGGCAAGGTCCCCCAGGATCCCAATTCAGTGGTTTTTCACCTGGGTGCTGCATTGGGGAACCACATTCGTGGGAAATAGTGATGCTGGTGCTCCAAGGAGCGTCACACCTCACGACGTGTTACCCTAAGGAATGTTTACCAGCCCTAACCTATCTCTGGATCTTGGCAGCAGCCCCTATGCAGGGTGCAGAGTTCGAGAAATTCTCTAGGATAATGGCCTTTAAATAGTGACAAAGTCCTGAGTTTCTACAAGTAAGGGATAGGCTGCTATCTGCAGAGCCATTTCAGGACAGAAACGAGGAGGACTTAGCAAGCCAGGTTTTGCCTCAGCCAAAAAACTCAGTTTTTATTTATTTATTTTTTGCATGTCTATTGCTCATTTCCACTGATGATTTATTTCAAGTAAAAAGACTTCAAAACTTCTTATATAATAGGCTCTAGGACTAACAAAGAGAATAGGACAGACGTGGTTCCTGTCTTCACAGTTGATGTTGCAGAGTGCAGACAGACAAACTAGTAAGCAAACACTTGTATAAAATAATGACAGGTTTTGGGTAGTGCCGAGAAAAATCTAAACAGGTTTGGATAGACAGTGGAGGAGACACGTTATACGTAGGTCAGGAGGAGCCTTCCTCCAGAAGGGTTAAAAAGCAGCATCTGGAAGAGTGAACAGTGGTCAGCCATGCCTAGTGTGGAAACAGTCTTTCGGGTGAAGGCAAGAGCCGATGCAAAGACTCAGAAGTGGGGAAATGCTTGGCATAACAAGGGAATGAAAAGGCCAGTACAAAAAGGTTGCACTCTCCCATGCCAGTCACACGTTGTAGTTTCAATTTTCCTAGTAGCCACAGTAAAAGGGGTTATAAGAAAAATAAGTGAAAATTAGTTTCGGTGATGTATTTATTATATTTATTGTATCCAAAATGGTATCATTTCAACATTTTAACATATAAGCCATTCGAAACAATACTAACATTCTTTCACATTCTGTTTTTCTTGTGGTAAGTCTTGGAAATCTGGTTTATCTGGTACACCTCTAGTGCATCTCCATTTGGGCTAGCCATCGTTCACATGCTCAGTAGTTCTATGTGGCTAGCGGCTACTCTAGTGGACAGAGGAAAACTAGAACAGAGTAAGCAAAAAAGAGAGTGGAATGGGTAAAGTTAGAAATACAGGCCGGAGCAGGTGAGAAAGGGCTTTGTAGACCATGGTGAAGCCTGCATGAAGTTGGACAACAGATCTCTCTCAAAAAGGCTACAACTAGTCTTTGTGTTGTCAGGTGAGTGGACCTGCAGCGATGGCTCCCCGTCCCTGCCCAGGTGGCAGATTTTAGTTGAATCCTTTGAAGGTAGGCATTGTTCTTAACAATGCCTTCTAACTATTTTGAAGAAGTTTTAAGGAATTTACTTAAGAAGCCCACAGAGTAAGACTAGGAAGGAAAACCCATGTAACCGTGCTGTGATTCCTTCTATCTCTCTGACTGTATCGTTAAGTTGAGCAGAGGCACTCTTCCTCTTGGCCTGCAGCTGGGTTCATGCACTCTATTTTGCATCTCACCTCTAAACACAGCGGAGCAGTCGGAAACCACTGCTGCTATCCCAGAAGGATCTGAATATTGGCAATTCAGGAACACGACAGAAGCTCCCTCCTTCTCTGACCCATCTGCTATAAGACATAGGGACATGTGCCATTTGGGTTTTTGTAGCTGTGTCCGGTATTAGGTAACTATGAAAACAATTCTTTTTTTTTTTTTTTTTTAAGATTTTATTTATTCATTTGAGACAGAGAGAGAAAGAGAGAGAGAGAACATGAGCAGGAGGAGAGGCAGAGGGAGAGGGAAAAGCAGGCTCCCCGATGAGTCAGGAGCCCTGTGTGGGCCTCGATCCCAGGACCCTGGGATCATGACCCGAGCTGAAGGCAGATGCTCAACCATCTGAGCCATCCATGCGCCCTATGAAAACAGTTCTTAATAATGAAAGCTCTGCAGTAATTGTGACTTAGGTTCATTCCATTTAATCATTCACCAGAAGTCTGACACACTGAAGGAGCTCAGTACGTATTTGTTGGAAGAACCAGTGAACTGATGAAGGAGCAACTCTTTCTTGGGCACCAACAGTATACCAAGTGCTTTTAGAAGCTGTTGCAACAATGGCAAGTAATAGAGAGACAGTCCAGAACTTCCATTTTAATTTCTTGGGATGAGCTGTTTCAGAATACCTAGGGAGCTTTTTAAAAATATGAATGTCAGATCCTTCCCCACCTGGTAGGTTAGTCCTTCAAGATGAGATCAGACCCAGGGCCCCTCCCACATGATTCTGGTCCCAATGTCATGGACAGGGACACCAAGCTGACAATTACAAAAGAGCATGGTCAGCATCTTGTGGGGTTTGGAGGGATAGAGACAACAGGGAGCCATGGAAGCATATAAGAAGGACCCCTAAGCCAGCCCAGAATGCTTCCTGAAAGAGGTGTCACCTGAGCTGTGAACTGAAGGGCAAGAATAAGCTGGGTGAGTGAAGAGCAGAGGGAAAAGTGTATCAGACACAAGGAAGTTTTATATCAGAAATTGATACAGTCTTGCTCTCACATTCTAATCGTCTCTCTCTTAGGATGGCGTGTATGCGAGAGTGTTTGGAAAGGTATAAACCCCTCTCTGAATGTAAAGTATTATTATTTTATGGATTCCGTTGGAGGGAACCTAAGTTGATTGATGGGTGAGGAGGATGAATATTTGATAGGCAGGGAATGAGCTGTACAGCGCAGAATGTCTCTGAGAAGCAACTTCAGTAGAATCACAGCCGACTTCTCCCTCAGCCCCAGGGCCCAGAATGGTGTAGTGAATTGAATTATTTAATAGGGAAATAATGGTTAATCTGAAAATTTTTCTCTAAAATACATATGCCTGTTTTACTGGCTTGGACTTCAGCTCTATGAGGGCAGGGGCCTCACCTGTCTTTTTTTCCTGGCTCTCCTGTGCCCAGAGCCTGTTGTACAGCGTGTATGTGCTCAATGAGTATATGTGGCCAGGATGAGTAATTGAAGTGGAAAGTGGACGTCAGCAGTGTTATCTTGAAATGATTCGGTGTTTTGTCATGAATTGCAACAGGTTGGGATTCACCTGTGTGTATGCTACCTTGGAATTATTTTGCTGTCATTTTGGACTATTTGTATGTTGTTACAACAAAATTAATGCGTAAATACTTCTCATTATTAATTTTAAATTCCATAATACAGAACCTGCTATTCCTCTCTTTACCTGCCCCTCGCCAGAGGTTACCAGAAGACTGGTATGTATCCTCTAGATTCTGTTCCGTCCCTTAAGGTCTCTGCATGTACAGTGTACCTCTATTTAAAAAGTACACAGACAGAATCACATTATTCACCTTGTTCTATTTTGATTTTTGCCTTTAAGGGTATGTTTTGGCGTTATGTCCTTGTGAGGGCATTTGTAAGTCTACTCATTCTTTTTAATGACTTCACAGTATTTCATGAATGGAAGTACCATAGTTTATTTAGCCATTCCTATGTTTTAGTAATGTAGTAACAGTATTGCAATAAATATCCTTGTACCTATATTTTATGTGCATTAATGTATTTAGTAGCATAGATTCTTAGGACTTTGGAAATGTTTTAAAGAATAACATTTCCATTGTTCAGTCATTCTTCTGTGTGGGGTTACCATCAGGTATAGATAGATTTGTTTTTCATAACATATTTTTAGTTGGCAGCTTATTATTTGAAAATTTAATTATAAAATTTAAATGTATTGTGGAATCAAGTATTTCATCTAAACAAAAAGGCAGTTGGTTTCTAAGTGTGTTTTGGAGCACTGCATAGTTTTATGCCCTTTAGACTAGGGAACACTGTCAGCCAACGGTACCCTGCTACACTGCCCCACCATTCATATCATTGTTCTAGTAGTAGTAACTTCTGGACTTGAACAGTGCACAGCTCACACAACCATACGAGGCCACCTTGATGTCTGGCATTGTCCACTGTCAGTATTTTTATTCTTTTCTTGTTCTCAGGATATCCAGCTAAACCTGGGTGCTTTGGCTGCAGAGTCAGATTGGTTACGTCGTGCTGTTCAGAAAAATTAGGGAAAACATATGTCCCTTCAAGAAAGCAAACAACATGTTAAGCTTAGAAACAGACATTGGGACCTACCAGTAAATGTCCGGTTGAATGAAGAAATGAATGAATGAATGTAAAACAAGTGAAACCAAACTTGTGGCTCCCCAGACTATTTTCTACATCAATTATTGCCCTGCAAAGTGTTAGCCTGAACCTGCTGCTACTGTTGGGTGTGGGCAAGAATGTGCTGCTTTAATTGGTACATTCATCTGGATAACAAGCTTTAACTGGGTGTTTAATGATGGAATGGGGCTGTCAGGTGGAAATTCCCAAAGCCCGCCACACTTGAGCCTTCGTGTTGACTAAAAAGGAAAAGGGAAGCTTTGCTGTGCAAGTGACTTTAGCAAGATACAAGGTCTTCCCAGATCAATATCCACCAAACAACAAAGACAATTGATAACATAAGCTGCGATGAGCCAGATAGTACCTGTGGGCTCTCTTGACAAATGTGACTAACAAGTCTTTTGTGTTGTACATCATGTAAGGAAGAAAGCAAAGAGGAAACAAGAGGGTTCTTTGCCTGGGAAAGCAGAATATGGAGTTTTGACTGCCCATCTATTTTAGTAAGATTCTCTATCTTTAGAAAAAGGGAAGTGCATTCATTCACAGTGAGATTTCTTGCCACGTGCATGCCTGTGCTTATTCATTCATTCAACACATATTTAGTAAGGGGCTGTGTTTCGGTTGCCATTGTGCTGTGCCTTGGGATGTACTTTGTGTGTGTGTGTAGCAAAATGTACACATAAGTACCACCATTTTAGATGTTTCTCTCAATGCAGATCTGATCTTAACCATCTCAACCTCAGTACTGGATTGCCTGTACAGATGATGGGACACTCAGAGTCAAGTACAAGTTTATACCAGGGTCAGGTGCTTTTAGCGCTGGGTCTTTTCTTAAGCTGTGATCATTTTTTTTTAAGATTTTATTTATTTATTTGACAGAGAAGAGACACACAGCAAGAGAGGGAATACAAGCAGGGGGAGTGGGAGAGGGAGAAGCAGGCTTCTCAATAAAACCTACATTCTCTGAAATCACTGGGCCAACTTGGCAATGGGGGAAGATCCTGGGTATCTATGGGAAATTCATTCTGAGGATGAAGACAAAAAAGAGAACAAGGTGAGAAATGATCGGCAAAAATAAGCCAGAAGTTGACTCACATTTAATTAAAACAAAGAAATAGAGCCCTCACACCTAGGGGTTTCCTCAGACAGCTGAGTAGTGTCCTGAGGTTTTGTACTAATACTTGGCATCCTCTTGGCCCCAAGTATGTCAGTGTCCATGGGAAAAGGAGCGTTATCATTTATAAGTTCAGCTATAACAGAAAACCTGCTACCAGTGGCTTAAACAAATGGGATATTTTCTTATGGAACAAGTAGACCTAGAGGTGGGCATATAGGTGATTCTTTGATCTGTCCTTTTCAAGATGGCTGCCCTATTTCCTGGCATTTTGATCAAATTCACGGAGGGAAGGGAGAGAGAGAGGTGGCAGGAATAGTGTGAATAGACACCTTTATTGGAAGAGCACACACTTTCCCGGAGAACCCTTCGGCAGATGTTCACCTGTCTTTGGCAAGGACTTTATTGTGGTAGCCACACTTGGTTTCGAGGGGAGCCGGAAGAGTGAGTAGTTGCTTTGCCATGGGGTGGAGGCAGGCAGGAGAGAAAGGGGTTGGAAATGAGTAGTGGATAAGGCAAGCAACAGTTCCTGCCCCAGGAATTTCCATGTAAGTAGTGTTCAGTACAAAATAAGAACTCAAAGTGTAAGTTGAGTTGCATCTTGCTTTTGGCTGACCACATTTCACTTTCTTGCTGTGTAGAATAAGGCTTTGCTTAGGGGGTATCTATATTTGAAGGTGTTTTCCTCTTACAGCGTTCTAGAATTTTTCAGATACTTTTATAATGATTAAGAACTTTATAATATCAAACATAGCCTATTTATCGAGGGGGTTACTATGTCCCAAGTCCTTTAAATACTTAATATGCATGATCTCATTCAGTCCTCACCATACTTCTGGAAGGCAGGCACCATTATGCTATCCGTTTTAGAGATGAAAGTGGTGAGATTGGGGGCAGGTTAATTAACTATCTCTTGGTGACATAACTAGTGTTGGAGTCAGTATTCCTCCCAGGGTGACTGATCCCGAAGGCCTTTCTCATATCCCCTCAGCTTTATAGCTTGTAAGAAGACGTCACGTTCTAATATGTTCTGTCTCTAGAGCCTGGCCATAGGTACAGTACGCATGCTATGATATTTCTCATTTTCCAAGACTTCCCATTTTAGGTTTGGAAAGTCTTCTCATCTGTGACTCAATTATCTTCTGCTTGACCTGTGTTTGACTGCATATTCTCAGGTCAAAGGATGAGTCTGAAGCCAGGAGTGAATGCAGTGCGCTATCAGTGGCCTTGATGACTGCTGGGTTTACATTTGAATCCCAGTTCTGCCGGTTGCTAGGTATGTGCCTTTGAAAAAGTACCTGATACCTTTAAGAGTCCGTTTCTTCATATGCAATGGGAAGATTGCAATATTAGGGGCGCCTGGGTGGCTCAGTTGGTTAAGCGACTGCCTTCGGCTCAGGTCATGATCCTGGAGTCCCTGGATCGAGTCCCGCATCGGGCTCCCTGCTCGGCAGGGAGTCTGCTTCTCCCTCTGACCCTCCTCCCTCTCATGCTCTCTGTCTCTCATTCTCTCTCTCTCAAATAAATAAATAAAATCTTTAAAAAAAAA
>NW_027951134.1:0-215 GCF_054177405.1 Leptonychotes weddellii | reverse complement strand
GAAGATTGGGAACCAAAGTCTAAAATGCATGATATAAATGGGAGAAACAAAAGGCCCTAAAAATAACCATGTTTAGTTACATTGGAATTAAGGGGGAAAAATTTATCTCTTGATCAGGAGTCAGCAAACTTTCTGTAAAGGTTCAGACAGTAAATAGTTTAGGCTTTGTGGGAATATGGTCTCTGTAACAACTAGTTACGTCTGCCATTGTAGCG
>NW_027951133.1:0-215 GCF_054177405.1 Leptonychotes weddellii | reverse complement strand
CCATTATGAGTTGGGGGCACAAAGAGCTGTTGCCTCAAGCGTATTAAGATTGGAATTGAATTTCTGAGTCCCCCACCTTAAGTTGATATTCCTCAAAAAAGCACACGTTTAGTTAAAGTTCATTTTTAAAAAAGCCTTTTTGTGAGCCCAAGAAAGTAAATTATTTTTATCCCCCAGTAATCAATTTGAAAATGAATTACTGAAAATGTGTTATT
>NW_027951132.1:0-215 GCF_054177405.1 Leptonychotes weddellii | reverse complement strand
GGGCAGCACGGGATCCGGGTCCCAGCTCAGCCAGCCAGGGGCTCTTTCCTTCCTGTACCTTCTTGTCCTATCTGGGCTCAGAACCTGCGGCAGGATGCTCACCTCCCTGGGGCCGGCCATCTGCTTTCCTCAGTTTACCAATGCAAATTTCTTCTGCAGACAGACCCAGAAATACAGCTTGACTAGCTCCCTGGCCGCCTGGTGGTCCAGCCGCG
>NW_027951131.1:0-215 GCF_054177405.1 Leptonychotes weddellii | reverse complement strand
AATATTTTGGTCTTTGTTTTCTTTAGACATCTCACTGAATAACACTTGAGCAATTTATTTTTGCATTTTTATATGGAAGAGATAACAGAATACAGAGTTAAAGACTGGGATGTGAAATTCATCTTTAGCAATTGTGACCTCATCATGGTCAGGCCATAACTATCGAATAATATTTGAGGACACTGAACAAATTAATAATCAGAGAACGTTAAAGT
>NW_027951130.1:0-215 GCF_054177405.1 Leptonychotes weddellii | reverse complement strand
AAAATCTTTATAGTGCTAGACTTACAGATTTCTTGATGGGTTGTAAAATATACATTTTATCTGTATAGATTCAGAACAGAGTGAAATTTCAGCTATTGAATAAACCTTAAGTTATACTTATTATTTGCCTTTCCAAAGTTCCTTTGGTTTTCTCTCAACTAGTTGCAAATTGTGGTAAAGAACAAAACAATGAAATAAAAAAAAATCAAAGACAA
>NW_027951129.1:0-215 GCF_054177405.1 Leptonychotes weddellii | reverse complement strand
GAGCCCACCTGGAGTACCTGGGGGACAGCTGAGAGCCACAGATTTGCACGTGGTTCCTTGGCTGCCTCACTGTGCGCTCTTGGCATGGGCAGCTCAGTGATGCCAGTGGTGTGACTGCGTTTGGTGAAACTTGGGGCTCACTGACCGGGTGGTCCCCAGGTTGGCCCCTCAAAGGGAGGCCATGATCACCTGTTCGGTACGTGAGGAAGCTTGTT
>NW_027951128.1:0-215 GCF_054177405.1 Leptonychotes weddellii | reverse complement strand
ACCACCAGGCTAACCCATCCTCCTACCCCCCTCCCCTCTATAACCCTGTTTGTTTTTCAGAGTCCATGGTCTCTCATGGTTCGTCTACACCTCCGATTTCCCCCGTTTCATTCTTCCCCTCCCGCTACCTTCTTCTTCTTCTTTTTTTTTTTCTCTTAACATATATTGCATTATTTTTTTCAGAGGTACAGATCTGAGATTCAACAGTCTTGCAC
>NW_027951127.1:0-215 GCF_054177405.1 Leptonychotes weddellii | reverse complement strand
TATTGTTAGAATTTATAGTAACTTAGAGCTAAACTTCATCCTTGGAATTGAGATAAAAAAAAATTCCTGAATATTGTTTGCTTCTTCACATTTTTGTAACTTTTTATGTGATAAAGAAGGTAATATCAAATATTGAATCATATGTTTAAGCAGTTGAAATTATGAGCAGTATAATAATGATGACTACTGACTTAGATTCGTGTAGGAGGAGTGAT
>NW_027951126.1:0-215 GCF_054177405.1 Leptonychotes weddellii | reverse complement strand
GGGATGGTAAGACAGAAGAAGCAGAAGTGACTGTCCGGAAGGAAGATCTGGGGAAACAGGAGGCAAGGCATGCCCTATGGGGCCACGAGGGAAAGCACC
This sequence comes from Leptonychotes weddellii, assembly GCF_054177405.1. Lineage (NCBI taxonomy): Eukaryota > Metazoa > Chordata > Mammalia > Carnivora > Phocidae > Leptonychotes > Leptonychotes weddellii. The sequence continues at coordinate 116 of NW_027951126.1, read as the reverse complement.
AGGGTACGGGAGCAGAGGGAGGAGGAGGAGGAGAACACAAGAGCCTTCGCTATGGTTCCCACAGCAAAGAACGGGTAAGGCAGGGTAGAGAGGCTCAGGTTTGGCCAGATTCAATC
>NW_027951125.1:0-215 GCF_054177405.1 Leptonychotes weddellii | reverse complement strand
TTATTGTAAAGCCATGGAGTTCCGGGTGGTGGATACAAGTTTCCCAGTCCTCTCATTTTCATGCTAGAACTCAACTTTTATCGTTATTTTCCTCATGTTTGAGAGTCTGTCTCCTGAGCGGTGAAGGCTGAATTGCCATAGTCTGTCAATCATTCTTTCAAGTAAAAGTGATGTTCCATGAGAAAGCAGCTGTTTGCGCTCACAGCTCAAGCGCA
>NW_027951124.1:0-1227 GCF_054177405.1 Leptonychotes weddellii | reverse complement strand
TCTTCAGAGGTGGTTGGTTATGGTGGGAGTGAGGGGTATTGGAATCTTCCAGCAAAATCTTAAAGCCAAGATATAATCAAATGTCTTATGCCTGTTTCAGTGACATTCAAATGACATACCCTATGCAGAGGAGTGTGTTTTTCTCAATTAAAGCTCAGCAGTAAAAATCTTTTTATGCTGCAGAAGTGCAAACCTTTCTTTGAAAGAGTGCCAGTCCAATGAATAGCTTAGGGTGAAATGAATCTCAATCCTAAACTACCACAGAGGAAAGGATCAAACTCTGATATTTTTTGAGTTAATTTTAAGCTAAATTATTTCTTTTTTTTGCCATTTAGAAATAAAAATTGACATTATAGAGAGAAACAGAGATCACATTCCTCTTTGAACTTCTATAACGTGGTTTTTACCACTCATTTTGTATTTAATATCATGTCTCAGATTGTTTAATCAGGATATAATCATTTAATTATATGGGGTTCATATTCTTATACATTATTAGAATAAAAATGACCACTGATTTTTAATTTAGAATGCCAGAAATAAAGGCATCTTGAAGGGCAGAATGGAATAAATCGCAACATAGCTAGAAAAGATGAAAATATTTTGATAGGAAAGTACATATACTTTTTTTTTCTTTTATCCTTTTTTACTTCAGGAAATAAAGTTTACAAAGTATGCAATGAAAGATACATCAACATTGACAGAGGAAATAGAAACAAAGCTCTTAATCACAGTAATATAATAGCATAATTTTATATATATGTCATGAGAAATTGGAAGCGGGAAACCTGGCAAAGGCTTCCAGGTAATGGACCAATTTTCTATAGCTGCAGTGGCCTTAAAAAATACATTTAAATATTTACAAATATATGGTTTTCCTGGAAGGAGTCTCTGTTTCTAGCAATTAATGTTTGAATATATACATATGATAAAATTGTTAATCATTTTTCCCAGTCCTTTTCATTCTCCTTCCTTCTACAGAAACTTCTGACTTCACCAATTTAATGTTTCCCCTAACCTAGTCACTCAAAAAGAATTCTTCCATTTCTTCGTCAGTTATTTCTACATTTTTGATACCCAGGCAGTAGGGTTTATATGGCAGCTAAAAGTTGCATTACAACTAGAACTCAGAATTGATTCTGAGAAATTTTAGAAAGAGCCATAGGGATAGTTATAATATGAAAAAAAGGAGATGGCAGACAAACTATTGTGGTAGATTATGAATAT
>NW_027951123.1:0-215 GCF_054177405.1 Leptonychotes weddellii | reverse complement strand
GGAGTGGGGTATGCTATGGCTTTTAGGGGATGATTCCATCATCCCAGCCACATAGAATGGGTCAAGGTCCTAGTTGAGTTACACAGTCGTTGGGGAATGAACCCGATTTTCCAGTTGTTCAAATAATCCTATGCTCCTGGGGTCCTGTTATTATCCCCACAGAATAGCAAGCAAGGAGATTGCCTATACATGAGCTACTGTGGTAGTTTTTCTGA
>NW_027951122.1:0-215 GCF_054177405.1 Leptonychotes weddellii | reverse complement strand
CACCACCCGGAACTCAATGGCTTTACAATAATGTACTGCTAAGCTGGGCGATGACATTAACAAATGTGTGTGATGGAATGTGTCAACATTTGTGAGACATGGATAACTCAGCAAGGCTGTAATGCTCAATGCACAATGTTAACAAAATCATACCAGGGTAGGAGCGCCTGGGTGGCTCGGTAGGTTGAGCATCCAACTCCTGATTTTGGCTCAGG
>NW_027951121.1:0-215 GCF_054177405.1 Leptonychotes weddellii | reverse complement strand
AAATAAAATCTTTAAAAAAAAAAAAATTAGAATAGGGCACCTGGGTGGCTCAGTCAGTTAAGCATCTGCCTTCCGCTCAGGTCATGATTCTAGGGTCCTGGGATCGAGCCCCACATTGGGCTTCCTGGTCAGCGGGGTGTCCACTTCTCCCTCTCCCCCTCCCCCCACGCCCTGCTGGTGCTTGAGCTCATGGGTAGTACTTGCTTGCGCACAAG
>NW_027951120.1:0-215 GCF_054177405.1 Leptonychotes weddellii | reverse complement strand
TCGATCCCAGGACCCTGGGATCATGACCTGAGCCGAAGGCAGACGCTTAACGACTGAGCCACCCAGGTGCCTGACAATTCATTTTTTAAAAAAAAATTTTTTTTAAAGTAATCTCTATACCCAATGTGGGGCTTGAACTCACAACCCTGAGATCAAGAAAGTTGCACACTCTACTGACTAAGCCAGCCAGGTACCCTGACAATTAATTTAAAAAA
>NW_027951119.1:0-215 GCF_054177405.1 Leptonychotes weddellii | reverse complement strand
CGAACAATGAATCATGGAACACTTCATCTAGAACTAATGATGTAATGTATGGGGATTAACATAAGAATAAAAAAAAAAATTCAAAAAAAAAAAATAGAACTACCATGTGACCCAGAAATCTCTGCTGTATTTCTGAAGGGTATGAAATCATTATTTTGGTTGATATGTGCCCTCCCATGTTCACTGCAGCATTATTCAGAATAGTCAAGATATAG
>NW_027951118.1:0-215 GCF_054177405.1 Leptonychotes weddellii | reverse complement strand
AGGGGGGTGGGAGGATGGGTTAGCCTGGTGATGGGTATTGAGGAGGGCACGTTCTGCATGGAGCACTGGGTGTTATGCACAAACAATGAATCATGGAACACTACATCTAAAACTAATGATGTAAAGTGAGGGGATTAACATAACAATAAAAAATTAAAACAAAGAAGCAATAACATACCATTATTTGGAGATGGAAATGATAAATTAGCAACAAA
>NW_027951117.1:0-215 GCF_054177405.1 Leptonychotes weddellii | reverse complement strand
AGAAGCAGGCTTCCCTCTGAGCAGGGAGCCCGATGCGGGGCTCGATCCCAGGACCCTGGGATCATGACCTGAGCTGAAGGCAGATGCTTAAGTGGCTGAGGCACCCAGGGGCGCCGATCCTGGCTTTTGTTAAGAAGGGGCAGCTATTTTATTTCGTATTAAGTGTCATATATCTAATCTAGAAGTACTTTCAATCTGAGAGCTGGACCAAGAGC
>NW_027951116.1:0-215 GCF_054177405.1 Leptonychotes weddellii | reverse complement strand
GGTCCTGGGATCGAGCCCCGCATCGGGCTTCCCGCTCGGCGGGGGGCCTGCTTCTCCCTCTCCCACTCCCCCTGCTTGTGTTCCCTCTCTCGCTGTCTCTCTCTCTGTCAAATAAATAAATAAAATCTTTAAAAAAAAAAATTGAGTCAACAGACAGTCCATATCCCTGTGAAATTCATTTTTTTCTCGTTTAAAAAAAAAAAAAAAAAAAAAAC
>NW_027951115.1:0-215 GCF_054177405.1 Leptonychotes weddellii | reverse complement strand
CTTATATTGCCCATCAATGAAGCTTTGTGACCCTGCAGGTTAAAAGGAAACAATCCAAATATGGCCATTTTTAAAAATTTTTTTATTATTATGTTAATCACCATACATTACATCATTAGTTTTTGATGTAGTGTTCCATGATTCATTGTTTGTGCATAACACCCAGTGCTCCATGCAGAATGTGCCCTCCTCAATACCCCCCACCCGGCTCCCGC
>NW_027951114.1:0-215 GCF_054177405.1 Leptonychotes weddellii | reverse complement strand
CGACTTTTCCTATCTTGGTGAATCTGAAAACATTGTGGTGGAATTCTGACTTTTCTTTTTCCTTCTCCTCTCCTGGAACATTTTAAAGAACCAAAAGAAGAAAGACTTCTGTGGACAGCTGGTCAGATTTGACCACTTTCAGTGTGGATGGAAAGAGTTCTACCAGTTTCTCTTAATGGATGGTAATCATACTGCTTTTTGTTCCTGAATATCCC
>NW_027951113.1:0-1227 GCF_054177405.1 Leptonychotes weddellii | reverse complement strand
ATGTGGAGGTATTTTAATATTTAATACAGGTTATCTTAATTTATGAATCTTTTTGTAATAATTTTATTTAATTCACCACTCTTCTTTCCAGTTCTATCCATGTTGACAGATATATAGCTACATCTGTTTTAACTATTGTAAATTATTCTATTGTATAATTCAATTACAATTTTGTATTCATTCCCATATTTGTGGACATTTAGGTTGTTTCTAATTTTTATATATTGTCAGTGATACTGCAGTGAGTATCTCTTCTTCATGATCTAAATTTTCTCTAGAATACATATATTTTTATTATATATATGTATACATACACAGACACATAAGTATATATACTTAATATACTTAGTACATGTAGACTTGTTTGTTAAGGATAGGCATGTTTTCAACTTTATACTTATTTCTAACTTTTCTTCAAAGTGATTGTACAAATTCACATGCCCACATATGTAAAAATTTCTTTACCTTCATACTCACTCTCACTCATACTTCCTACTTTTTGGGTTTTGTTTTGTTTTCGTTTTTAAGATTTTATTTATTTATTTGAAGGAGAGCAAGAGAGCATGAGAGCATGAGAGCACAAGCAGGGAGCAGAGGCAGAGACAAGGCAAAGGGAGAAGCAGACTCCTGCTGAGCAGGGAGCCCAATATGGGGCTGGATCCCAGGACCCTGAGATCATGACCTGAGCAGAAGGTAGAGGCTTAACTGACTGAGCCAGTCAGGCTCCCCTCCACATTTTTTTTTGCAAATGACTTAAATGCTACTTTATCATAAAATAAGTTTTTGTTTTTTGTTTTTAAAGATTTTATTTATTTGACAGAGAGAGCATAAGCAGACAGAGCAGCAGAGGGAGAGGGAGAAGCAGGCTCTCTGCTGAACTGGGAGCCCATGCGGGGCTCAGTCCCAGGACCCTGGGATCATGACCTGAGCAGAAGGCAGACACTTAAGAGACAGACAGTAGGCACTCCCCTACTTTTTGTTTTTAACTGTGTTGTGCCTTAAACCTTCAGGTAATTTGGACTGCTCTTTAATTTTTCTTCTATAAAATTGGGATATTTGTATCTGTAAAAACTATAATTAAAATGATAAACTAAAATTAAATATATTTAACTTTCTCATTTAATATCAAAGGAAAAAGCAATCAAAACACTAACATCAAAAATTGTATTTTGAGCTATCTAAATCTCTATATGTCATTAAGACACTTCTAAGGTAGATTGGTTGACT
>NW_027951112.1:0-215 GCF_054177405.1 Leptonychotes weddellii | reverse complement strand
CATTTCACATATGGGACCCTTTCCCCAGTCTCTCATACAAGAACACTGTAAAATTACTCAAGCTTCAGGAACGGCAAAGGTAACTAAAGCAGAGTAACTCTAGAATATTGATTCTTGGTGTTAGTAGCCTGGTAAATAGGCATCCAGGCACATGGGGTACCTAAACCAAGAGGTGAGTCGACAGCAGCCTTCCTTACAAGCCTGCTTCTCACTCA
>NW_027951111.1:0-215 GCF_054177405.1 Leptonychotes weddellii | reverse complement strand
GAGCCCACCTGGAGTCCCTGGGGGACAGCTGAGAGCCACAGATTTGCACGTGGTTCCTTGGCTGCCTCACTGTGCGCTCTTGGCATGGGCAGCTCAGTGATGCCAGTGGTGTGACTGCGTTTGGTGAAACTTGGGGCTCACTGACCGGGTGGTCCCCAGGTTGGCCCCTCAAAGGGAGGCCATGATCACCTGTTCGGTAAGTGAGGAAGCTTGTC
>NW_027951110.1:0-215 GCF_054177405.1 Leptonychotes weddellii | reverse complement strand
CTCATACTTTCCTTTAGTTCTTAAAATATTTCTTTTTTTAGGTCTTTGAACATATTTAAAAAAGCTAATTTATTTATTTATTTATTTATTTATTTTTTATTCTTAGGTTAATCCCCATACATTACATCATTAGTTCTAGATGAAGTGTTCCATGATTCATTGTTCGTGCACAACACCCAGTGCTCCATGCAGAACGTGCCCTCCTCAATACCCAC
>NW_027951109.1:0-215 GCF_054177405.1 Leptonychotes weddellii | reverse complement strand
TTTAAATGATTTTTTGTTTTATTTTATTTTATTTATTTATTTTCAAAATGTTATTTATTTATTTTGTCATGGGCTCATAATTGTAATTCCATCCTCTGGCCATTGTGTATGTCAATTAATCTTGGTATTTTCAACTACATGAGACCAGACTCTATGTCTATTTTAATCCCTGCTCTGTACCCATCACCTAACACAATCTCTTCCATATGTTTAGC
>NW_027951108.1:0-215 GCF_054177405.1 Leptonychotes weddellii | reverse complement strand
CGCAGCGTTGTTTCTAATAGTAAAAGACAAGAAACAACCTACATGTCCATCAATAGGGAATTAGTTAAATAATGGTATACCCACTTAATATATAATAGGACTCATATTCAATAGCCATTTAAAAAATAAACAAGCACTCTATGAACTTCTATGTGATGATCTTCGATATATACTGCTAAGTGAAAAAAATGTTCATATGATATGTTACAGTGGAG
>NW_027951107.1:0-215 GCF_054177405.1 Leptonychotes weddellii | reverse complement strand
GTCATTCTTCCTGCTCAGATGATCAGCGAGAACAAGAGTAGCTCGTCTCGGGGTTGCTGGGCCCATTACTCACTTAGCACACACCTGTTGAACACCTGCTCTGTGCCTGGCCCGGGGCAGCGAGCAAAGGATGGAATGGTTAACGAGACCTCCGAGCGCTCGCCGTCAGAGGGCGGGGTTGGGGAAGCGAGCCAACGGCGCGGAAGGATGGGTGC
>NW_027951106.1:0-215 GCF_054177405.1 Leptonychotes weddellii | reverse complement strand
AGAACGAGCAGGGGGCAGGGACAGAGGGAGAAGCAGACTCCCCACTGAGCAGAGAGCCCAACGTGGGGCTTGATCCCAGGGCTCTGGGATCATGACCTGAGCTGAAGGCAGGTGCACAACCAACTGAGCCACCCAGGTGCCCCAAATTATTTTCTTATACGTGTCTTTCAGATAAGCTCTGCCAATAGTATTGATGCCTGTAGCTAATCTTGAAA
>NW_027951105.1:0-215 GCF_054177405.1 Leptonychotes weddellii | reverse complement strand
TTTAAAAAAAAAAAAAAAAAAGTCTTGCTTGAGTGGCCGGTGAGTCGTCATCCCAGCTCTTACTACTATTCAGCCCCCTGTCTCCTCACCCTTCACCCTATGTGTGAGCTCTTTCCTCAGCTGCCACTCAAATCATCCTCTTTCACGAGAATCATAGAATTTATCGATGATTTCAGGGGGACATGGAAGGTGGTCTCACCTTGCACCACAGCCCA
>NW_027951104.1:0-215 GCF_054177405.1 Leptonychotes weddellii | reverse complement strand
TGAGCCCAGGATCCTCAAGGCTGTTCCAATTATGTTTCTATGTCCCTTTGATGTCTGCCCAGCAGATGTCTGTTCATAGGTAAATGCAAATCAAAACCACAATGAGATATGACCTCATACCCACTAGGATGATTATAATAAAAAAGACAGATGGCAACAAATATTGGCAAGGCTGTGGGTAAATTTGGATTCTCACAGGTCGCTAGTGGGAATGT
>NW_027951103.1:0-1227 GCF_054177405.1 Leptonychotes weddellii | reverse complement strand
CTTCCTTCCTTCCTTCCTTCCTTCCTTCCTCTGTTTAGTCCAGCATTTACCTTGGCCTCACCATGGTATAGCACAGGATTAAACACTGTTAGTGTGAAGATGAATCCATCACGTTCCCTTCCCACAAGAAGGGGCGGGCACATGTCGACAAATAATCACAATACATTACCAGAAATGTTAACAGAGACACATGCCAAGTCACCTTTTCATATTTGGGGTTATCATTCGGTTTGGTTTGGTTGGCGAAAGCATGGGCTTAAGAATGTAAACGACCTATCTACTCTACTCACTAGCTGTTTAGTCTTGAAGAGTTTCTTAGCTTCTAAGGTGTTCATTTTCTCCACGTGGGAAATAGGGAAAATGATATTCTCCTCCTCAGCTTTTAGTAAGAATCAAGCAGACCTGAGGGCAAAGCCTCTCATCCATTATCAATCACTTTCCCTAACATGTATCTCACATGTAATAGATACCTAATAAATACTTTAAAATTTACTACTTATGAAAAATATATGTCTTCCCAAGTTTCCTTGACATTCTTTTGAGGTCGGATCTGCCTATCTGACCGGGGCAAACAGCTTTAGGCAGATTCCCTCCGCAGACACATGCTGCTTGTATAAAGGAAATCCGCTTTACCCAGAGAACAGATAGCATTAGAAATAACGTAAAGTGACCCACAATACAGGGTAATAGTAACTTCACCTTTGCCTCTTTTTGGCTACATAACTACTGCAGTATCTGTGCCCTGTAATGGAGCATACTCGCATTACCAAGACTGTGCCTATGGCAAAGGAAATAGTTACCTCTCCGTCTGTGTTACCGACTGAATTGTGTTCTCCTCCAATTCGTGTATTGCAGCCTTAACCCCCGATGTGACTGCTCTTAGAGGTGATTCCTTTATTTGTTTATCTTTTAAAGATTTTATTTATTTATTTGAGAGAGAGAGAAAGAGCATGAGCAGGAAGGGGCAGCAGGAGAGAGAGAAGCAGACTCCCTGCCCAGAAGGGAGCCCGACCTGGGACTCAGTTACAGACCGTGGATCGTGACCTGAGCTGAAGGCAGACGCTTAACCGACTGAGCCACCCAAGAGCCCGAGGGGTTTCCTTTAAAGAGATAATTAAAGGTAAATGAGTCATAAGGGTAGGGTCTAATCAGTAGGGCTGATATCCTTCTAGGAAGAGAAAGAGACACCAGCAGTGTAGTGTATATGCTCAGACAGAGGCCATGTGA
>NW_027951102.1:0-215 GCF_054177405.1 Leptonychotes weddellii | reverse complement strand
TTCCTGGAGCCCAGAGACCTATCTTTGGCATCTGAAAGTTGATACACGTCAAGGATTCTTGGCCAGTATAGAAGAATTAGGAAATGGATTCAGTAAAATGTAAGCGGTTATCAACTTTCCAGATTGTTCTCGGGCAGAAGAGGAGCCACAATGATCAATCTGTTCTGAGTCCTCAAAGCCAGCCCGGAAAATGCAGGTGTTGATTCCTTTGACAT
>NW_027951101.1:0-215 GCF_054177405.1 Leptonychotes weddellii | reverse complement strand
AAACAGTTTTGCTTGAAAAACTCAAGTAAAAGTCAATGGTGCTTGAAAATACTTTTGAGTTTCTCCTAAGGAAGGTTATGTCAAGGCTGAATGGTTTCGTTTAGTAATCTTAAAGGAAAATTGATAAAACAAAATAACAACAGAAAACTGATCACTTGGGTTTAGCCTGATGCTATGGCCAGGTATCCTGGATTATTCTCTTAAGATTATTCAGG
>NW_027951100.1:0-215 GCF_054177405.1 Leptonychotes weddellii | reverse complement strand
TCGCTCGCTCTCTCAAATAAAATAAATAAATCTTTAGAAAGAAGGAGGATGATCCCACAGGAGAACGGGAGCAAGAGGGAGGATGTCCAACAAGTGCACTGAGTGAGGGTGAGGAACGGGCACTCTTCTCCCCATTCAGTGTCACCACCTTCACTCACCTCCAGGTGTGTGCCTTAGGTCTAACCCTTTCAGATTGATTGTATGATGTCTGCATC
>NW_027951099.1:0-215 GCF_054177405.1 Leptonychotes weddellii | reverse complement strand
AGCCTGGTAATGGGTATTGAGGAGGGCACATTCTGCATGGAGCACTGGGTGTTATGCACAAACAATGAATCATGGAACACTACATCTAAAACTAATGATGTAATGTATGGGGATTAACATAAGAATAAAAAAAAAAGAAAAGAAAGATAAACCAACTAGATAATCTGGATTAGATCATTGAATATCCACAGGAGGTCAGCGGAACTAATAGAATC
>NW_027951098.1:0-215 GCF_054177405.1 Leptonychotes weddellii | reverse complement strand
CTACCCTATGACCCAGCAATAACACTACTATTTACCCCAAAGATACAAATGTAGTGATCCAGAGGGGCACGTGCACCCCAATGTCTCCAGCAGCAATGTTCACAATAGCCAAACTATGGAAAGAGCCTAGATGTCCATCAACAGATGAATGGATAAAGAAGATGTGGTATATATATATATATATATATATATATATATACACAATGGAATATTAT
>NW_027951097.1:0-215 GCF_054177405.1 Leptonychotes weddellii | reverse complement strand
TGGTGGACGTTTTGAGGGCAGCTGACCTGCAGCCTGCGCGCCCCGGACCGCCTTCTGTGGAAGCCTGAGCCGGCCGTGTAGCTTTCTCCCTTTGTCTCATAACCATGTCCACCAACGAGAATGCTAATTCACCAGCTGCCCGCCTTAACAGATTCAAGAACAAGGGGAAAGACAGTACAGAAATGAGGCGGCGCCGAATAGAAGTTAATGTGGAG
>NW_027951096.1:0-215 GCF_054177405.1 Leptonychotes weddellii | reverse complement strand
AATAAAAATTAGGGGGAAAAAAAGAGGCTATTGTGGGGCGCCTGATGGCTCATTCGGTTAAGCGTCTGCCTTCGGCTCAGGTCATGATCTCAGGGTCCTGGAATCGAGCCCTGCATCGGGCTCCCAGCTCAGCGGGGAGTCTGCTTCTCCCTCTCCCTCTGCCTGCCGCTCCCCCTGCCTGTGCTCTCTCTTTCTCTCTGTGTATCAGATAAATA
>NW_027951095.1:0-215 GCF_054177405.1 Leptonychotes weddellii | reverse complement strand
CCCCCTCTCCGATCAGGCACAAGGGACACTTGAGCCCCGAAGGTCAGGGGATAATGGGACCTGGACAGACACGTGACTGAGGCTGAGGAATGAGCAGCAGCTGTCCCTCCCCAGGCTGCTGGGGGGTTGCCCCTGCTCCTGCCTTGGGGGAGGCTGTGGCCCTCGCCTGGCGCGTGCCACACAGCGGCAGCGGACGTTCTCCCCAAGCTGGGGCT
>NW_027951094.1:0-215 GCF_054177405.1 Leptonychotes weddellii | reverse complement strand
TGAGGAAGGTGGATCAGACAAGCACGTTTATTATTCCCTGACAGACAGAGGTGATTTTACCTGTGCCATAGCTAGAAAATGGCAGATCTAGAATGAGAGCCAGAACCTTCTTTTTTTTCTAAAAGTGTGTTCTTATTCCACAAAACCATTACTTGCTTCTAGGAAATAATGAAGTAAACACATTCTGCTTGAGGTAATCATGCTTTATAAAGCGT
>NW_027951093.1:0-215 GCF_054177405.1 Leptonychotes weddellii | reverse complement strand
CCAGTCTCCCTTGACATGATTCCTTCTTCACCACTGCTGCTCACTTCACCCTCATCTGTAGACTGCAATAGTGCAATAGATTCCTAACTGGCTCTCCCAGTTAGGCTGTCCGTATGGCTGCCAGGATGACCTTTCTAAGATTCAATGTCATTTTCTGTGGCCTCCCCAACATCTGTATGATTGATTGCAAACTCTTTATGTCGTATGTCATATAA
>NW_027951092.1:0-1227 GCF_054177405.1 Leptonychotes weddellii | reverse complement strand
GGCTCAGGTCATGATCCTGGAGTCCCGGGATCGAGTCCCGCATCAGGCTCCCTGCTTGGCAGGGAGTCTGCTTCTCCTTCTGACCTTCCCCCCTCTCATGTGCTCTCCCTCTCTCTCTCTCCCTCTCACTCTCTCAAATAAATGAATAAATAAAATCTTTTAATAAATAAATAAATAATAAAAAAGGAGTCTAGACAGGGCAGTGGCTAATCAAAGCAGTGAAGATTGATACATGAGTAGTTGAGGTACCCAAAGATACAGACAGAAATACTTGGCATTTCAAATGGCTCCACTTAAATGACTCCTCTGAAACATAAAGTATTTTTGTAGATATTTATTCATCTACACAAAAGTATTCGGTGAGAACTTAGTGTTGTCAGAATGTAACACTACAATCATAAACAAAGTAAGCAAGATGGACATTCAACAACACAGTAAAGAATTATTTTGAGTACAAAGTATAATAAGAGTGTGGAATCAGGACCTGAAAAAGTTGGGAGAGTCAGGTAAGCCTTCCTTGAAGGCTTCCTACTAAGTTCTAGTAGAAATTACATATGAAAGGGAATTTGAAAAGAGAAAAAAAAAAGCATTCAATAAAAAAGACTAACAACCTGTGAATACCCTGAAGTGAGCCGGAACTGCCCCTCTGCAGAGCACTGACAAGAGGAGATGGGTATGAAAAGAACTTTAAGAGGAAGGGGCTCAACAAAAGGTTAATGAGGTAAGCCCCAGGCAGAGCCCCAGGTTTTATTTCTTTATAAACTAAGGTCAGTGGAATATTTAAAGCAAGAGAGTGATTTGATTATATATGTAGTTGTAGAAGATATCTCTGGCTTCATTGTGAAGAAGGTGTTAGGTAGAAAGAGAAGACTGGGGAGAGATAAACAGAGCTTAGACAGGAGTGGAGGCTGCAGATGAAAAGGAGTATAAGGATTTGAGAGGCAATTACAAAGGGAAGAACCAGTGAAATTTTGTGCTTGGTTGTATATGGAAGCTGAGGGCAGAGGAAATAATCAAGAATAACTCTCAGTTCTCTGATTCACTCAGCTGGATGGATGACGGGTGCCATTTGCACAGGCAGGACTTTCCGGGAATTCCAGGTGCTTGTGGTTCCAGATGGCTCTGTGAGTTTGTACTCTGATCATCCCCTCTGCTTTGCCACATAGTAATTATAGACAAAACACATAATGAGAAAACCAAAAAACATATAACTTAGGAAAAAATAAA
>NW_027951091.1:0-215 GCF_054177405.1 Leptonychotes weddellii | reverse complement strand
TTGGGGTAAATATCCAGTAGTGCAATTGCTGGGTCATAGGATAGCTCTATTTGCAACTTTATGAGGAACCTCCATACTCTTTTCCAGAGTGGCTGCACCAGCTTCCATTCCCATCAACAGTGTAGGAGGGTTCCCCTTTCTCCACATCCTCGCCAACATCTGTCATTTCCTGACTTGTTAATTTTAGCCATTCTGACTGCTGTGAGGTGGTATCT
>NW_027951090.1:0-215 GCF_054177405.1 Leptonychotes weddellii | reverse complement strand
ATCCATTCTGTCACCCTACACTTTTTGATTGGAGTGTTTAGTCCATTTGCATTCAAAGTAATTATTGATAGGTGTGTAATTATTGCCATTTTGTTACTTTTTTTATGGTTGCTTTTTGTAGTTCTCTGTTCTTGTTCTCCTCTCATGGTTTGCTGGCTTTCTTTAGTGATATACTTGGGTTCCTTTCTGGTTTTGTTTTGTTTTTTTCCCATATC
>NW_027951089.1:0-215 GCF_054177405.1 Leptonychotes weddellii | reverse complement strand
TGCTTTATGACCTGGTCACTGAAAAGGTGAGTGCCCGGACCTATGGTGCTTCCACGTCACTTGGCTTTGTTTTGCTTCTGGCCTTTTGGCCCTGGCCTCCTCCCACGTCTCTTCCAGCCCGCCTTCCATCCTCCTAATGGTGCTCCCGAGAAAACGTGTCAGACTGTGCTGGGCAGACAGGGAGGCTGTGGGAGCCCCTCCCTGGGGCCCCGAAC
>NW_027951088.1:0-215 GCF_054177405.1 Leptonychotes weddellii | reverse complement strand
CCCGGGGGATGAGCTCTAGTTCAGCCCTACAGAGCTGGCCTGGCAAGGGAATTGCTAGAAAAGAAGAGGAGAGAAATTTAAGATCTTGGTCAAAGTTGTTTTTTTTTTTTAAAGATTTTATTTATTCATTTGACAGAGAGAGACACAGCGAGAGCGGGAACACAAGCAGGGGGAGTGGGAGAGGGAGAAGCAGGCTTCCCGCTGAGCAGGGAGCC
>NW_027951087.1:0-215 GCF_054177405.1 Leptonychotes weddellii | reverse complement strand
CTTTTATATCATTCTGGGAGTAAAACTGGCAGCAGTGTAACTTACGGAATGGTATAGATTCAAGTGGTTAGCCTATTAGAAGAGTAGATGAGAGAAAAAACCTGAGTTAGGCTATTGGCAGAAAGGACAGAGACGTAGCTGATTGGCAGCTACAAATGGGTTGTAATTGTTTTAACCCATGAATAGAGACTAGAGAGCAACAAACAGCCTATGCT
>NW_027951086.1:0-215 GCF_054177405.1 Leptonychotes weddellii | reverse complement strand
CCTTGCTTTTATCAACCTGTTTTCCTGGAGATTAATATTCTGGCTTGAACTACAGCCTGGTGGTCCTGCCCTATGCTGCTTCGCCTGCATCTCTGAGTATCACCTGTTCAGGACTTTGTCCTGCCTGTCTGTCCAAACTTTGTTTCTCTCCCTGTTAAGCCCTCCCTGTTTGCCTGGAATACCACCTGTTGTTTGCTGACATCTGTATTGTACCA
>NW_027951085.1:0-215 GCF_054177405.1 Leptonychotes weddellii | reverse complement strand
TGGAAGGTCAGGTACATGGAGTCCCTGTCTACAGAGTCTATTCCAGGAAGGCAGTGAGTTTCCACACAGAGCACACCTTCTAGCTCTGCACACGTCCCTTACCACATGTTTCTAAATCCCCGCCACGGTCCTGGGGATGTCACTCACTCACTCGCTCACTTGTTCATTCATCAGACACTCCTGGGGTTCCGCTCTGTGCCAGCCCCAGGCTGAGC
>NW_027951084.1:0-215 GCF_054177405.1 Leptonychotes weddellii | reverse complement strand
TCTTCTAATTAGTTATCACTTTGTAAGTCAAAATATGCCCACCCCTATCTTAGACTCTCATGAGAAGGGGAGGGTGGTAACAGTGAGGAGATTAAAAAAGGGTGAATGACCCAGCCCCTGTTTTGATTTTTCCACTTCCATACAAAATGAAATAGCTGGAAGATAATACAAAACAATGTTTGATCAGGTGAGGCAATTATTTTGTACTTGTGTGT
>NW_027951083.1:0-215 GCF_054177405.1 Leptonychotes weddellii | reverse complement strand
GAGTGGGAGGGAAGATGATCTGAGGCTTTCTGTGGGTCTGGAAAGCCAGTTTTGCTAGTAATAGAGAATTCCTGACCTTCAAATATCACCATTGCATTGCAGTTGGTTAATCACGTGACCACCACTCTCCACTGGTCTGTGCACTCCTTTTAGGGTACAGATTGGATTGAATTCATCTTTATATTCCTTGTTTCAAGGACGTTGTAGGTGCTAAT
>NW_027951082.1:0-215 GCF_054177405.1 Leptonychotes weddellii | reverse complement strand
AGAGGGCACGTATTGCATGGAGCATTGGGTGTTATACAAAAACAATGAATCATGGAACTCTACATCAAAAAATAATGATGTATTGTATGGTGACTAACATAATAAAATTAAATTTAAAAAAATTGATTTGGCTCCTGTTTTTTTTAAACTTTGTGTTTACTTTGTTATATTTTTTTTCTAGCTCTTAGGCTGTTACATCACTGATTTTGAATCTT
>NW_027951081.1:0-1227 GCF_054177405.1 Leptonychotes weddellii | reverse complement strand
AGAAATTCAAACACTTGGAAGCTAAAGACCACTCTGCTCAAGAATGTTTGGGTCAACCAGGAAATCAAAGAAGAACTTAAACAATTCATGGAAATCAATGAGAACGAAAACACATCGGTCCAAAACCTATGGGATACTGCAAAGGCGGTCCTAAGGGGGAAATACATAGCCATCCAAGCCTCACTCAAAAAAATAGAAAAATCCCGAATTCACCAACTAACTCTGCACCTTAAAGAACTAGAGAAAAAGCAACAAATGATGCCTAAGCCATGCATTAGAAGAGAAATAATTAAGATTAGAGCAGAGATCAATGAATTAGAACCCAGAAACACAGTAGAGCAGATCAATGAAACTAGAAGCTGGTTCTTTGAAAGAATTAATAAGATCGATAAACCACTGGCCAGACTTATCCAAAAGAAAAGAGAAAGGACCCAAATTAATAAAATTATGAATGAAAGGGGAGAGATCACAACTAACACCAAGGAAATAGAAACAATTATTAGAAATTATTATCAACAACTATATGCCAATAAACTGAGCAACCTGGATGAAATGGATGCCGTCTTCGAAACCTATAAGCTGCCAAGACTGAAACAGGAAGAAATTGACAACATGAATAGGCCAATAAGCAGTAACGAGACTGAAGCAGTGATCAAACGCCTCCCAAAAAACAAGAGTCCAGGGCCTGATGGATTCCATGGGGAATTCTACCAAACTTTCAAAGAAGAAATAATACCTATTCTCCTGAAGCTGTTTCAAAAAATAGAAACAGAAGGAAAGCTTCCAGACTCATTCTATGAGGCCAGCATTACCTTAATTCCCAAACCAGGCAAAGACCCCATCAAAAAGGAGAATTTCAGACCAATATCCCTGATGAATATGGATTCCAAAATCCTCAACAAAATCCTAGCTAATAGGATCCAACAATACATTAAAAGGATCATCCACCACGACCAAGTGGAATTTATCCACAGGATGCAAGGTGGTTCGACATTTGCAAATCAATCAGTGTGATAGAACACATTAATAAGAGGAGAGAGAAGAACTATATGGTCCTCTCAATTGATGCAGAAAAGGCATTTGACAAAATACAGCATCCTTTCCTGATTAAAACTCTTCAGAGTATAGGGATAGAGGGAACATTCCTCAAGTTCATAAAATCCATCTATGAAAAACCCACAGTGAATATCATCCTCAATGGGGAAGAGCTGAGAGCCTTTCCCTTAA
>NW_027951080.1:0-215 GCF_054177405.1 Leptonychotes weddellii | reverse complement strand
GTAGTATATGTTTGACCTGAGGCCAGTTATTTGCTTTCTCTGATCCTCCGATCATTTATCTGTCAAAGAATCACATTAGGATTGCTAACAGGATTCAATCAGTTTATGGTGTCGGCACATAGTAGGTACTCAACCCTAGTCTCTGTCTGGCCAGATATCCCTGCCATTGTAGGGACATTTCACTTTTGACCTCTGTTGTAAGCTGGTTCTCACAC
>NW_027951079.1:0-215 GCF_054177405.1 Leptonychotes weddellii | reverse complement strand
GATCACGACCTGAGCCGAAGGCAGTCGCTTAACCGACTGAGCCACCCAGGCGCCCCGAGAGAGAGATACATTTTTGTAACACAAATGATGGTACACTGTATGCTCTATTTTGCCCTTAACTTTTTTCACTTCTGGTGAGTATCTGGAAGGTCTTTTCACACTGGAACACGCTGAGCAGCTTCATTATGTTTTACTGACTGCACGGCATCCCATCA
>NW_027951078.1:0-215 GCF_054177405.1 Leptonychotes weddellii | reverse complement strand
GTAAAGGCTGGTAAAACCTTATTTCTGGCCTCGTCTGTGAAGGTGTTTCAGGAAGAGATTAGCATTTGACTCAGTAGACTGAGTGAAGAAGTGTGGTCCCCAATGCAGGTGGACATTTCCATTCCATTGAGGGCCCAAATAGAACAAAGAAGAGGCAGAAGGGTGACTTTGCTCTTGGCTTGAGCTGGAACATCCATGTCTTTCTGCCCTTGGAC
>NW_027951077.1:0-215 GCF_054177405.1 Leptonychotes weddellii | reverse complement strand
CTGGGTAGCTCAGTCAGTGAAATGTCTGTCTTCAGCTCGGGTCATGGTCCCGGGGTCCTGGAATCGAGCTCCACATCGGGCTCTCTGCTCGGCGGGGAGCCTGCTTCTCTCTCTCTCCCTCTGTGATCTCTCAAATAAATAAATAAAAATGTTAAAAAAATTAAAAAAATAAAATGCTTGCACCAATTAAAAAAAAAAAACTAAAATAAAAACAA
>NW_027951076.1:0-215 GCF_054177405.1 Leptonychotes weddellii | reverse complement strand
CCACTCCAGCAACCCTGTTTGTTTCCTGAGATTAAGAATTCTTCATATCAGTGAGATCCATGATACATGTCCCTCATCACTCTTATCTCAATTTTGTGTCAGAATCTGTTCTTATTCCTGACCTTCCTGGATAAAACCAAGATTTCCTAGAGGATGCATTATGGCAATAAAATTAAACATTTTTGTATTTGGTCAAAGCCAAGGATGCATCTTCT
>NW_027951075.1:0-215 GCF_054177405.1 Leptonychotes weddellii | reverse complement strand
TGGTATATATAGAATAAAAAAATGCATATGTTAAGGACTTGGGGAAAAAGTAACAATAACCAATAGCAGGTCACATTGCTTCTGGATGCTAGGACTTTGGGTGGGTTTGCTTTTGCCCTCTTTACAGTTTTCCAGATCTTTGGTTTCTTTTATTTCAAGGTTTCATTTATAATGGGGGAAAAAGCAAACTTTATGATTACAAGTAGAATTACTCA
>NW_027951074.1:0-215 GCF_054177405.1 Leptonychotes weddellii | reverse complement strand
GGTCCTGGGATCGACACCCGCATCGGGCTTCCCGCTCGGCGGGGGGCCTGCTTCTCCCTCTCCCACTCCCCCTGCTTGTGTTCCCTCTCTCGCTGTCTCTCTCTCTGTCAAATAAATAAATAAAATCTTTAAAAAAAAAAATTGAGTCAACAGACAGTCCATATCCCTGTGAAATTCATTTTTTTCTCGTTTAAAAAAACAAACAAACAAAAAAA
>NW_027951073.1:0-215 GCF_054177405.1 Leptonychotes weddellii | reverse complement strand
CCCTGTGGCCTTCACGTTTAGCTTCTCAAGTTTCTTTTGCTCCTCTTTCAGTTTCTGTTTGAATGACTTATCTTCATCATCCATCCATTTGGCCTGCTTCTTGGGCTGTTCCAGCAGCTTTTTGCCACTTTCGTGGCCAGATGTGGCACCTGCTAACCCTTCCCCTACTCCTCCACTTACAGTTGCTTTAAAAAAAAAAATACAAAACAGATTTA
>NW_027951072.1:0-215 GCF_054177405.1 Leptonychotes weddellii | reverse complement strand
AAAGAATTATCAATCACATGTGACTCTGCATATCAGTTTTATGACTTATAAGGCTAAACTGGAAAAATCACATCTTTAAATTGAGATTACTTCTCTAGACATGGGTGGATTCGGCTATCATTGGGCCTTCCTCAAAGGAGAGGACTTTTTAATCTGGCAGAGAGAGGAAAATCTGTGCATGTCAAAGATAAGTCACTCTGCTCTTTAAGAAACAA
>NW_027951071.1:0-215 GCF_054177405.1 Leptonychotes weddellii | reverse complement strand
GATGCAGATGTGAAACAGTGAAGAAATGTTGGATTGCCAGGATTGTGGTTTTGCCCACAGGTAAGATGAAGTGAGCAATGGGCAAGGGATTCGATATGTGCGAGCAAGTGACGATAAATACTGACTTTGGAATTTTAAGCCAGATACAAAATAAGAGAAGACATTGAAATACGAGGAATTGTGAAAAGGTAGAATGATCAATTAATTAGCAGTGA
>NW_027951070.1:0-1227 GCF_054177405.1 Leptonychotes weddellii | reverse complement strand
TTTTGATTTGGATTTCCCTGATGCTGAGCGACGTTGAGCACTTTTTCATGTGTCTGTTGGCCATGTGGATGTCTTCTTTGGAAAAATGTCTGTTCATGTCTTCTGCCATTTCTTGACTGGATCATTTGTTCTTTGGGTGTTGAGTTTGATAAGTTCTTTATAGATTTTGGATACTATTCCCTTTTTCTGATATGTCATTTGCAAATATCTTCTCCCATTCTGTTGGTTGTCTTTTGGTTTTGTTCACTGTTTCTTTTGCTGTGCAAAAGCTTTTTATCTTGATGAAGTCCCAATAGTTCATTTTTGCCCTTGCTTCCCTTGCCTTTGGCGATGTTTCTAGGAAGAAGTTGCTGTGGCTGAGTTCGAAGAGGTTGCTGCCTGTCTTCTCCTTTAGGATGTTGATGGACTCCTGTCTAACATTTAGGTCTTTCAACCATTTTGAGTCTATTTTTGTGTGTGGTTTAAGGAAATGGTCCAGTGTCATTCTTCTGTATGTGGCTGTCCAATTTTCCCAGCAGCATTTCTTGAAGAGATTGTCTTTTTGCCATTGGACATTCTTTCCTGCTTTGCCAAAGATTAGTTGACTATAAAGTTGAGGGTCCATTTCTGGGCTCTCTATTCTGTTCCATTGAACTATGTGTCTGTTTTTGTTCCAGTACCATACTGTCTTGATGATTACAGCATTGTAATAGATTTTGAAATCCAGAATTGTGATGCCACCAGCTTTGCTTTTCTTTTTCAACTTTCCTCTAGCTATTTGGGGTCTTTTCTGGTTCCATACAAATTTGAGGATTATTTGTTCCATTTCTTTGAAAAAAGTGGATAGTATTTTGATGGGGATTGCATTGAATGTGTAGATTGCTCTAGATAGCATTGACATCTTTACAATATTTGTTCTTCCAATCCATGAGCATGGAACGTTTTTCCATTTCTTTGTGTCTTCCTCAATTGCTTTCATAAGTATTTTATAGTTTTCTGAGTACAGATCCTTTGCCTCTTTGGTTAGATTTATTCCTAGGTATCTTATGGTTTTGGGTACGATTGTAAATGGGATCGACTCCTTAATTTCTCTTTCTTCTGTCTCGTTGTGGGTGTATAGGAATGCCACTGATTTCTGTGCATTGATTTTATATCCTGCCACTTGACTGAATTCCTGTATGAGTTCTAGCAGTTTTGGGGTGGAGTCTTTGGGGTTTTCCATATAAAGTATCATATCATCTGCAAAGA
>NW_027951069.1:0-215 GCF_054177405.1 Leptonychotes weddellii | reverse complement strand
GTGCACACTCACCACACACACACACACACACACACACCAGAATCATACGAAACACCT
This sequence comes from Leptonychotes weddellii, assembly GCF_054177405.1. Classification (NCBI taxonomy): domain Eukaryota; kingdom Metazoa; phylum Chordata; class Mammalia; order Carnivora; family Phocidae; genus Leptonychotes; species Leptonychotes weddellii. Next base: position 158 of record NW_027951069.1, on the reverse strand, counting down.
GCACTATTCATAAGATACACTGACACCAGGCACGCAAGCATTACCTGTCTGCACCACATCCTCACGTGCACACACCCTCATGCAAACACACGGCCACACCACAATGTGTACCGCACACCCGCGCGGTGCATCTCTAACCCATATAGCCCTTCCATCTG
>NW_027951068.1:0-215 GCF_054177405.1 Leptonychotes weddellii | reverse complement strand
CAAGTTTTCTTGTGGAAAAAAAAAAAAAAGGCAGCAATAGCTATTAATGCTTTAGTTCCAGTAGAAAAATAAACAATTCAATGATGCCAGTGTTACACCGATATCATTAGATGGTTTTTAAAAATCAGTTAACAAGGGGAGAGAGGGAAAACACTAAAAACAAGAGATTTTTAAGATGGTGAAACTCTTCTGCACCAAACAGCAATAGTGGATAC
>NW_027951067.1:0-215 GCF_054177405.1 Leptonychotes weddellii | reverse complement strand
CAGTGGTTCTTAGTTATTCACCAAGTTGTGCAACCATCACCATAATCAGTTATAGAACATCTCATCACCCCCCAAAACCTTGTACCCATCCACTGTAATTCTCCATTTGCCTCAACCCCAGGCAACCACTAATCCATGTCCTGTCTCTAAAGATTGCCCTATTTCAGAGGACTTTCGTATGAATTGAATCATAGAATATGTGGTCTTTTTGACTG
>NW_027951066.1:0-215 GCF_054177405.1 Leptonychotes weddellii | reverse complement strand
GTCCCTTTTCTGTGTGTGGAAATATAAGATAAAAAGATGAACTAGACACAGATCAGCTCTGCAGAATCTTTCAATCCAATAATGGAGCTAACATAAACACAAAACAATGTAAAAAGCAGGTGTAAAAGAGAAGTACCAATAAAACGCCATAGGGTTTTAGAAGAGATTTTTCATAGGAGGGATTTAGAGATCAGCTGATAAGGAAAGAAGGCATT
>NW_027951065.1:0-215 GCF_054177405.1 Leptonychotes weddellii | reverse complement strand
TCCTGTATGAGTTCTAGCAGTTTTGGGGTGGAGTCTTTTGGGTTTTCCACATAAAGTATCATATCATCTGCAAAGAGTGAGAGTTTGACTTCTTCTTTGCCGATTTGGATGCCTTTGATTTCTTTTTGTTGTCTGATTGCTGTGGCTAGGACTTCTAATACTATGTTGAATAGCAGTGGTGATAGTGGACATCCCTGCCGCGTTCCTGACCTTAG
>NW_027951064.1:0-215 GCF_054177405.1 Leptonychotes weddellii | reverse complement strand
TGCCCTCATATGGCCCCATCGTGACCCCCTTTTACAGATGAGAAAACTGAGACTCAGAAGCCACTTGTTCAAGGTCACTCAGCCAAGAGTGATAGAGTCCAGGCCTTGGTGCTCAGTTATGGTATCTGGGAGAATCACGAATGAGTCCACTCCCCCAGGGAATTAAGCAGCTCACTATTCCCACCCCAAGAGATGCATGATCCAGTGGCTACCAG
>NW_027951063.1:0-215 GCF_054177405.1 Leptonychotes weddellii | reverse complement strand
TTTGGCCCTGTCCTCGGAAAAGGCTGCTCAGGCTCCATTTTAAAATGGCTCCACTTAACATTTTTCACAAAAGTTATCAATTCACTGGTTAACTGCCACTTTATTTTTTTTTTTTTTAAGATTTTCTTTATTTATTTGACAGAGAGAGACACAGCGAGAGAGGGAACATAAGCAGGGGGAGTGGGAAAGGGAGGAGCAGGCTTCCTGCGGAGCAG
>NW_027951062.1:0-215 GCF_054177405.1 Leptonychotes weddellii | reverse complement strand
TCAGTGGTATTAAATATATTCTGTGCTACCATCCTCACCATCCATCTCCAAAACTCTTTTCACCTAGTAAAACAGTCACTCCCCAACCCCTTCCCCCTGGCCCCCACTAACCACTCTCTTACTTTCTGTCTGTAGGATTTTGACCTAAGTAACTCATATAAGAGGAATAATCATACGGTATTTGTCTTTTTTTTTTTTTTAAGATTATTTATTTA
>NW_027951061.1:0-215 GCF_054177405.1 Leptonychotes weddellii | reverse complement strand
AACCCACTTGTGCTCTAGATGAAGACCAGTGGCCTGCTGAGGTTAACTGGCTTAGCCAGGGTCCCAGGCTCCTCATTGCTAGATCCAGCCTGGAACCCCTGCCTTCTGCTTTCACTCCAAAGTTTATAGTCCCTCCTGCTATTTTATCTTCTGGGAAGATAAAGTGTTTGGTGAGGCTGGTATTAGAACTGGGGCTTCCGACTGTAAGCACCAAA
>NW_027951060.1:0-215 GCF_054177405.1 Leptonychotes weddellii | reverse complement strand
AAAATAGCAAGAGAATTGGCTTTTTTAACCATATGAAAATTCCATTAAGTTTCCTTAGGTTTTGATTAAATATAGTTATAAAAAGAGATGATTGAGAAAGAGGATTGTCTATCCTGTAACTTTACATAGAAAACAACAGGATGACTATTAGAAAAAGTATGCCTTTATCTTGTAGCTCTATGCCTAAGGTTTAAAGCATTGTTCTAAAATTACTT
>NW_027951059.1:0-1227 GCF_054177405.1 Leptonychotes weddellii | reverse complement strand
GGAGGGACGTCGCTCCAGTGGCTAAGCTAGGGGTGGAACCCTCGTGGGACAGTGTGGTCTCAGGACCCTCGGGGTCACAGAAAGACTGGGGGTGCCTGAGTGTGGCAGAGCTCCCGGGTATCGGAGCGGGGAAGCCGGCTACAGACACAGAACCGAGGCACGGGCTCTCAGCTCGGGGTTGCCATAAACTGTGATTCGCAGCACAGTCAGGCCACTGCTCCTCCAGCAGGGAACCAACAAGCGGCAGATCCGGGGAGACACCCCTTCCTCCCCCGGGAGGAGCGGCGTGAGAGTGCACCGCAGGGATTTGCTGGGTTTGGAGACTCCGCACGGGGTCGGGTGCCAGAGACAGAAACGATCAGTCACAGGCCAGGTGAGCATGGAGTGCGGCCGGACACCGGGGAGACGGGAGTGACTGATTGCTTTTCTCTGGGGGCGCAATGAGGAGTGTGGCCCTGAGGTCTCGGCTCCTCCGGGGTGGAGATTCGGAGGCCACCATTTTCACTCTCGGCCTCCAAAGCTGTAGGGAAAGCTTGCAGGGAACAAAAGCTCCTGAGAGCAAACCCGAGCAGATTACTTAGCCCAGACCAGAAAAGGCAGGGCAATTCCACCTCCAGCAAAGACATTTCGGAACCATGGCAACAACCCCTCCCCCAGAAGCTCAGCAAGAACAGCCAGCCAAGACAAAGTTTACCGATCAATGAGAACGGCAGAACTCCAGCGCTAGGGGAATACTGCACATAGAATCCATGGCTTCTTTACTATGATTCTTTAGTCTTTCAAAGTTAATTTTTTTAACGGTCTTTTTTTAATTTTTCTTTTTCCCTTTTTGAACCAACATCTTAACAATCCCTTTTTAAAAAAACTTTTATTTCTCATTTTTAGAGTCATATTCTATCCCTTCATAATAGTTACCCTTATTTTTGGCATATATATATATATCAGTTGTTCTCTCTTTAAAATTTTGAGATAGTTTCTTCTAAAAGATAAAAATATACCCTAAATCTCTAGTGTATGGTTTTGTTCTACTCTCCTGCCTGATCACATTCTCTCCCTTTTTTTTTTAAATGCTCTTCTTTCTTTTTTCAAACAACTTATCAATTCCTTATATAAAATTTTTTACAATTTTCATCTTTACAGTCATATTCCATCCCTTCATCTTATCAAACCTTATTTTTGTACATATATAAGTTTTTCTTTCTTTAATATTTTGGGAGGCACTTTCTT
>NW_027951058.1:0-215 GCF_054177405.1 Leptonychotes weddellii | reverse complement strand
CAGTCTCATTTCATCCTCATGACAACCACCCAGGACTCTTATTATCCCCATTTACAGACGAAGAAACTGAATCTTTTTTTTTTTATTCTTATGTTAATCCCCATACATTACATCAGTAGTTTTAGATGAAGTGTTCCATGATTCATTGTTTGTGCATAACACCCAGTGCTCCATGCAGAATATGCCCTCCTCAATACCCACCACCAGGCTAACCC
>NW_027951057.1:0-215 GCF_054177405.1 Leptonychotes weddellii | reverse complement strand
TGCCCTCATATGGCCTCATCGTGACCCCCTTTTACAGATGAGAAAACTGAGACTCAGAAGCCACTTGTTCAAGGTCACTCAGCCAAGAGTGATAGAGTCCAGGCCTTGGTGCTCAGTTATGGTATCTGGGAGAATCACGAATGAGTCCACTCCCCCAGGGAATTAAGCAGCTCACTATTCCCACCCCAAGAGATGCATGATCCAGTGGCTACCAG
>NW_027951056.1:0-215 GCF_054177405.1 Leptonychotes weddellii | reverse complement strand
GTCCCTTTTCTGTGTATGGAAATATAAGATAAAAAGATGAACTAGACACAGATCAGCTCTGCAGAATCTTTCAATCCAATAATGGAGCTAACATAAACACAAAACAATGTAAAAAGCAGGTGTAAAAGAGAAGTACCAATAAAACGCCATAGGGTTTTAGAAGAGATTTTTCATAGGAGGGATTTAGAGATCAGCTGATAAGGAAAGAAGGCATT
>NW_027951055.1:0-215 GCF_054177405.1 Leptonychotes weddellii | reverse complement strand
CAATGAATCATGGAACACTTCATCTAGAACTAATGATGTAATGTATGGGGATTAACATAAGAATAAAAAAAAAAAAAGCTACAGAATTCTGTGACAATCAAAGGAAATCTAAATAAATGGAATGCTACTCTAAAAAAAAAAAAAAGAAATGTGTGCAACTTTATATGTCATATTGGGTTACATTTAAATAAACTTATATAAATAAGATCAGAGGA
>NW_027951054.1:0-215 GCF_054177405.1 Leptonychotes weddellii | reverse complement strand
CCTAGAAGAGTCCTTGGAATTGTGTTGCCATTGATAAACAAGGTATCTTGAATCACTTGACTACACAAACTTTCTCTTTTGGAACCTGATTTCAAATATTGTATGCTTACTCAATTGTATGCCGTATCTGAGTGTGTATGCCACTGAATGCTGGGAGCCCCATTCCCATTACTGGCTCAGGTGAAGAGTGGGTCCTCGGCGGGGGGGGGGGGACA
>NW_027951053.1:0-215 GCF_054177405.1 Leptonychotes weddellii | reverse complement strand
ATTTCCTGTCTTCATGCAGACAACCAATGGGAATCTCTGAATGAGTCAGTATATTTTTTTTTTAATTTTTATTTATTTATTTATTTTTATTCTTATGTTAACTCCCATACATTACATCATTAGTTTTAGATGAAGTGTTCCATGATTCATTGTTTGTGCATAACACCCAGTGCTCCATGCAGAATGTGCCCTCCTCAATCCCCCCCACCAGGCGC
>NW_027951052.1:0-215 GCF_054177405.1 Leptonychotes weddellii | reverse complement strand
AAAACTTTTACAACTTTTTTAAGCCAGGACCCAGTTCTGGCTTTATTTATCTTTTAGTTCTGCCATTGGACCAACTGGGTTCCAGATAAGGCCTCATTCATCAAACTGAGTCCCAGAGTCAGGAAAACATGGTACACAGCTACAGTCAAAATATAATGGACACGAATCTCCGACATCACATAAACCTTTGCTGTTATAAGCAACTGAGATTTGGG
>NW_027951051.1:0-215 GCF_054177405.1 Leptonychotes weddellii | reverse complement strand
AACATTAACAAATATTTTTTTTTATTTTTTATTTTTAAAGATTTTATTTATTTATTTGAGAGAGACACAGCGAGAGAGGGAACATAAGCAGGGGAGAGTGGGAGAGGGAGAAGCAGGCTTCCCGCTGAGCAGGGAGCCCGATGTGGGGCTCGATCCCAGGACCCTGGGATCATGACCTGAGCCAAAGGCAGAAGCTTAACGACTGAGCCACCCAG
>NW_027951050.1:0-215 GCF_054177405.1 Leptonychotes weddellii | reverse complement strand
ATCCATTCTGTCACCGTACACTTTTTGATTGGAGTGTTTAGTCCATTTGCATTCAAAGTAATTATTGATAGGTGTGTAATTATTGCCATTTTGTTACTTTTTTTATGGTTGCTTTTTGTAGTTCTCTGTTCTTGTTCTCCTCTCATGGTTTGCTGGCTTTCTTTAGTGATATACTTGGGTTCCTTTCTGGTTTTGTTTTTTTTTTTTCCCATATC
>NW_027951049.1:0-215 GCF_054177405.1 Leptonychotes weddellii | reverse complement strand
AACAAATGATTATTCATGAGAGATCAAGAAACTGCTAGGTTTTTAAAAAAATTTTTTTTATTAACATATAATGTATTTTTTAAATTTTATTTTATTATTTTATGTTAGTCACCATACATTACATCATTAGTTTTTGATGTAGTGTTCCATGATTCATTGTTTGCATATAACTCCCAGTGTCCATGCAGAACGTGCCCTCCTCAATACCCACCACC
>NW_027951048.1:0-1227 GCF_054177405.1 Leptonychotes weddellii | reverse complement strand
GCATTGTGGTCTGAAAATAGGCAGGGAATGATCCCAATCTTTTGATACTGGCTGAGACCGGATTTGTGACCTAAGATGTGATCTATTCTGGAGAATGTTCCATGGGCACTAGAGAAGAATGTGTATTCCGTTGCTTTGGGATGGAATGTTCTGAATGTGTCTGTGAAGTCCATTTGTTCCAGTGTGTCATTTAAAGCCTTTATATCCTTGTTCATCTTTTGCTTAGATGATCTGTCCATTTCAGTGAGGGGGGTGTTAAAGTCCCCCACTATTATTGTATTGTTGTTGATGTGTTTCTTTGCTTTTGTTTTTAACTGCCTTATATAATTAGCTGCTCCCATGTTAGGGGCATAGATATTTACAATTCTTAGATCTTCTTGTTGGATAGACCCTTTAATAGGATATAGTGTCTTTCCTCATCTCTTATTACAGTCTTTGATTTAAAATCTAGTTTGTCTGATATAAGGATTGCCACCCCAGCTTTCTTTTGGTGTCCATTAGCATGGTAAATGGTTTTTCACCCCCTCACTTTCAATCTGGGGGTGTCTTTGGGTCTAAAATGAGTCTCTTGCAGACACCATATCGATGGGCCTTGTCTTTTTATCCAATCTGATAGCCTGTGTCTTTTGATTGGGGCATTCAGCCCATTTACATTCAAGGTAACTATGGAAAGATAGGAATTTAGTGCCATTGTATTGCCTGTAAGGTGACTGTTACTGTATATTGTCCGTGTTCCTTTATGGTCTATGTTACTTTTAGGCTCTCTCTTTGCTTAGAGGACCCCTTTCAAGATTTCTTGTAGGACTGGTTTTGTGTTTGCAAACTCCTTTAGTTTTCATTTGTCCTGGAAGCTTTTTATCTCTCCTTATTTTCAGTGACAGCCTAGCTGGATATAGTATTCTTGGCTGCATATTTTTCTCATTTAGTGCTCTGAATATATCCTGCCAGTCTTTTCTGGCCTGCCAGGTCTCTGTGGATAGGTCTGTTGCCAATCTAATGTTTCTACCATTGTAGGTTACACATCTCTTCTCCCGAGCTGCTTTCAGGATTTTCTCTTTGTTTTTGAGACTCGTAAGTTTACTAACGAGTCGGGGTGTTGACTTATTTTTATTGATTTTGAGAGGGGTTCTCTGTGCCTCCTGGATTTTGATGCCTGTCTCCTTCCCCTAACTAGGGAAGTTCTCTGCTATAATTTGCTCCAATATACCTTCTGCCCCTCTCTCTCTT
>NW_027951047.1:0-215 GCF_054177405.1 Leptonychotes weddellii | reverse complement strand
AGCACGCATGCACACGTGTGTATGAGTGTGGTCTGTGTGTGTGAGCATGCACGTACATGGGTGTGTGTGTATGAATGTGTCTTTGTGTGAGCACGCATGAACATGTGTGTGTGTGAGTGTGGTCTCTGTGTGTGAGCACGCATGTACATGTGTGTAAGCATGCATGTACACGTGTGTGTGAATGTGGTCTCCGTGTGTGATCACACGCATACACG
>NW_027951046.1:0-215 GCF_054177405.1 Leptonychotes weddellii | reverse complement strand
CGCTCGCTCTCTCTCACTGTCTCTCAAATAAAAATTTTTGAAAATAATCGCCTATTTTTTTTCTTTTAGAAAGGCTAAATTGTAAAGCGGGGGAAATCGGAGGGGTAGACGAACCATGAGAGACGATGGACTCTGAAAAACAAACTGAGGGTTCTAGAGGGGAGGGGGTGGAGGGATAGGTTAGCCTGGTGATGGGTATTAAAGAGGGCACGTTC
>NW_027951045.1:0-215 GCF_054177405.1 Leptonychotes weddellii | reverse complement strand
AAAGTTCTGACCTGTACTAGGACATGGACAAATCTGGAAAACATTATGCTAATTGACATAAACCAGACAGAAAATGACACATATTGTATGGTTCTAATTATATGGTAGGTCTAGAATGGGCATATTCTTAGAAACCAAAAGGTAAAGCAGAGGCTCTCAGGAGCTGGGGAGAGAGGAAGCAATGCAGTGTCATTGCTTAATAAGTGCAAAGTTGC
>NW_027951044.1:0-215 GCF_054177405.1 Leptonychotes weddellii | reverse complement strand
CCAAGTTTTCTTGTGGAAAAAAAAAAAAAGGCAGCAATAGCTATTAATGCTTTAGTTCCAGTAGAAAAATAAACAATTCAATGATGCCAGTGTTACACCGATATCATTAGATGGTTTTTAAAAATCAGTTAACAAGGGGAGAGAGGGAAAACACTAAAAACAAGAGATTTTTAAGATGGTGAAACTCTTCTGCACCAAACAGCAATAGTGGATAC
>NW_027951043.1:0-215 GCF_054177405.1 Leptonychotes weddellii | reverse complement strand
AACCCACTTGTGCTCCAGATGAAGACCAGTGGCCTGCTGAGGTTAACTGGCTTAGCCAGGGTCCCAGGCTCCTCATTGCTAGATCCAGCCTGGAACCCCTGCCTTCTGCTTTCACTCCAAAGTTTATAGTCCCTCCTGCTATTTTATCTTCTGGGAAGATAAAGTGTTTGGTGAGGCTGGTATTAGAACTGGGGCTTCCGACTGTAAGCACCAAA
>NW_027951042.1:0-215 GCF_054177405.1 Leptonychotes weddellii | reverse complement strand
TCTGTTGTTGCATCATTTTATCCCCCACATAGAACACAGTGCTTGGTATGGCTTTCCATAAATGTTTGTTACACAAATAATCACACTCTTTTTTTTTTATTCTTATGTTAATCCCCATACATTACATCATTAGTTTTAGATGAAGTGTTCCATGATTCATTGTTTGTGCATAACACCCAGTGCTCCATGCAGAATGTGCGCTCCTCAATACCCAC
>NW_027951041.1:0-215 GCF_054177405.1 Leptonychotes weddellii | reverse complement strand
GAGTGGGAGGGAAGACGATCTGAGGCTTTCTGTGGGTCTGGAAAGCCAGTTTTGCTAGTAATAGAGAATTCCTGACCTTCAAATATCACCATTGCATTGCAGTTGGTTAATCACGTGACCACCACTCTCCACTGGTCTGTGCACTCCTTTTAGGGTACAGATTGGATTGAATTCATCTTTATATTCCTTGTTTCAAGGACGTTGTAGGTGCTAAT
>NW_027951040.1:0-215 GCF_054177405.1 Leptonychotes weddellii | reverse complement strand
CTGTGGTTGCGCCACGCGCCGCTCAGGTTCGCCGTGTCCGGCACCCGGCAGCGGTGCTCCGGGGTGGCGGCCAGGAACACGACTGACATTCCATTGAAGCCGTTGGGGATGATGCTGGCGCTGAGCAGGAAGAAGATGAGGCGCTGGAAGGGCCCCCACTCGCCCAGGAACGTGGTCACCTCGTCGTAGTCCCGCATGCTACTCACCGCTGCTCC
>NW_027951039.1:0-215 GCF_054177405.1 Leptonychotes weddellii | reverse complement strand
CCAGTCTCCCTTGACGTGATTCCTTCTTCACCACTGCTGCTCACTTCACCCTCATCTGTAGACTGCAATAGTGCAATAGATTCCTAACTGGCTCTCCCAGTTAGGCTGTCCGTATGGCTGCCAGGATGACCTTTCTAAGATTCAATGTCATTTTCTGTGGCCTCCCCAACATCTGTATGATTGATTGCAAACTCTTTATGTCGTATGTCATATAA
>NW_027951038.1:0-215 GCF_054177405.1 Leptonychotes weddellii | reverse complement strand
GGCCCTTGAGAATGACGCTAAAGCTCCTCCCCCTGGGCTCCATAAACGCAACAGCAAAGCCTGGGAGACAGCACATCGCTTTACAACATGGTTACTGAATATTTTAAGCCACACTTGAGACCTACGGCTCAGAAAAAAAAAAAAAATCCTTCCAAAATACTACTGCTCCCTGACAATGCACCTGCTGACCCAGGAGCCAGAGCTCCTGGGATGTT
>NW_027951037.1:0-1227 GCF_054177405.1 Leptonychotes weddellii | reverse complement strand
AAGATTTTATCTATTTATTCAGCAAGAGAGAGAGTATGCAAGAGGGGGTAGGAGCAGAGGGAGAAGGAGAGAGAGAATCCCAAGCAGACTCTGCACTGAGTGTGGAGCCTGACGTGGGGCTCGATCCCACAACCCTAAGACCATGACCTGAGCTGAAATCAAGAGTCAGTCACTTAACCCACTGAGCACAAAGGCACCCCATATGTTAGCTTATTTTTAATAAGGTCTCAACTATGGATAACTGTATGAATTAAGAGGTTTATCACAGTGTACTTTATGTATATATACCTATTTATTTATCTACATACCTGCTTAATTTATTTTGGGAAATATAAGGAAAACTGTTCATTTAAAAATTGAAATTAAAAGGCAAATATGCAAAACTACATATGTGGTATGATTGTAAGTAGTTAAAAATACACCATAACCATGTTGCTCAGTGACTGGAAAGAAAACACTATACTGTTAACACTGGTAATGTTAAGATAGAGGAACTATGGTATATTTTCTTGCTTTTTTGGATATTTACCAAATAGCATATAAAGTTGCAATGCTATTTTTATAATGAGTATTTGTTATGAAATAATGAGATATATAATGGGAGAGGGGTATAAGGGAGGAGAGAAAGTCCTCTAATTATTCCCTTCGATCATTCATCCTCCATAATTTTGAGTATTGGGCCACTGGGGATATTGTCTTAAAAGAAACTCTCCAGTTTGAAAACATAAATCCCAAATTTTGGGATCAGACTACATAGCAGGGCTGAGCGTAGAATCTATGGGTCTTGGGTTTAAGAGCAGATGGTGCAAAACCTGGACTGTGTGTGTGGCATCTTACACCAAAATAGGATTTTAGCTTTAGGCACACGTTCTTGACTAGAAACTAGAAAAATCTCTCCACCATGTTAGATGTGTTTTCAGTTAGCTGGTATGAATCTAAAACTTTGCCTATTCTCTTTAAATTTTGTTGTGTTTATATGACTCTTTCCTCTCTCTCTGTCCTATTTCTACTCTGCATTTGTCCTGGTCATTTCCCCTGCTCAACCAACTGAAGAAGGAGAATCCTGGAACTTAAAAAATTCTTATATATGGCTGAGTTCAGCCACCCATAGTAAGTCTGCACTCAGAAAGAAATGAAGGTGAGAAGTCAGATGAAAGTGTGTTTGTGTGGCAAGAGAGTGGTTTGTAGGGGGGAAGGTGGTGATATTGAAGCGGGTAGATTGTTTGT
>NW_027951036.1:0-215 GCF_054177405.1 Leptonychotes weddellii | reverse complement strand
AATAAAAATTAGGGGAAAAAAAAGAGGCTATTGTGGGGCGCCTGATGGCTCATTCGGTTAAGCGTCTGCCTTCGGCTCAGGTCATGATCTCAGGGTCCTGGAATCGAGCCCTGCATCGGGCTCCCAGCTCAGCGGGGAGTCTGCTTCTCCCTCTCCCTCTGCCTGCCGCTCCCCCTGCCTGTGCTCTCTCTTTCTCTCTGTGTATCAGATAAATA
>NW_027951035.1:0-215 GCF_054177405.1 Leptonychotes weddellii | reverse complement strand
GAAAGGACCCTGAAAAATCAGCTGATTCCAAGCAACAAGTCAAGCTGTGGAGATGCTGGAGAGAGCAGGTTATGGAGGCAGGGAGCAGAATGGGGAGTCCGAGGAGAGCCAAGATGTCCCAGTGGGGCTTATTAGAACATGTCTGAGGAGGGGTTTTCTAGGGCACAAACCACCCAAGTAGGTCAACCTTGGAAGTATTCTCTAATCTCTGTTCT
>NW_027951034.1:0-215 GCF_054177405.1 Leptonychotes weddellii | reverse complement strand
TTTAAAATGGAGAAAGGGGCGCCTGGGTGGCTCAGTTGGTTAAGCGACTGCCTTCGGCTCAGGTCATGATCCTGGAGTCCCTGGATCGAGTCCCGCATCGGGCTCCCTGCTCGGCAGGGAGCCTGCTTCTGCCTCTGACCCTCCCCCCTCTCATGTGCTCTCTCTCTCTCATTCTCTCTGTCTCAAATAAATAAATAAATAAAATCTTTAAAAAA
>NW_027951033.1:0-215 GCF_054177405.1 Leptonychotes weddellii | reverse complement strand
GGGTTAGCCCGGTGACAGGTATTAAGGAGGGCACATACTGCATGGAGCACTGGGTACTATATGAAAACAATGAATCATGGAATACTACAACAAAAACTAATGATGTATTATATGGTGACTAACATAACATAATAAAATTTTAAAAAATAAAAATAAATAAAAATAAAAAATGGATTGTCCCTGGGGTCCCTGCTCAGCAGGGAGTCTGCTTCTCC
>NW_027951032.1:0-215 GCF_054177405.1 Leptonychotes weddellii | reverse complement strand
TGTATTCCTCTATAGTACAATTTCATAAAAATCTGGAGCTATCCTTTGTGATTACTGTCTTTTTATAGATGAGGAAACTGAAGCTAATAGAGACTAATTTTTCAGGAGTTCTTTTGATACTAAGAGCCTTCTTTTTTTTTTTTAATTTTTTATTGTTATGTTAATCACCATACATTACATCATTAGTTTTTGATGTAGTGTTCCATGATTCATTG
>NW_027951031.1:0-215 GCF_054177405.1 Leptonychotes weddellii | reverse complement strand
TTAGCTAACAGACAGGTTAATATTTGTTTCAGGTGTACAATTTAGGGAAATACGGAAACAAGTTTGAATTTTAGGGTTCTACGTAATAGCAGACAATGAGTCCAAACTTTTGCTTAATAGAAAAATATCTGTTTACTACTAAACAGGTTATACCAATATCCTGGAAAGGCGAGGTGGCAGACAAAAACAGAGAATAAGGCTAACAACTTTTGGAC
>NW_027951030.1:0-215 GCF_054177405.1 Leptonychotes weddellii | reverse complement strand
GTCATTCTTCCTGCTAAGATGATCAGCGAGAACAAGAGTAGCTCGTCTCGGGGTTGCTGGGCCCATTACTCACTTAGCACACACCTGTTGAACACCTGCTCTGTGCCTGGCCTGGGGCAGCGAGCAAAGGATGGAATGGTTAACGAGACCTCCGAGCGCTCGCCGTCAGAGGGCGGGGTTGGGGAAGCGAGCCAACGGCGCGGAAGGATGGGTGC
>NW_027951029.1:0-215 GCF_054177405.1 Leptonychotes weddellii | reverse complement strand
AAGCACGCAGAACGAGGGGACTGTGGTGTGAGGATGCAGCTGGAAAGATCTAAAATAGTAAGCGGGGGCACCTGGCTGGCTTAGTTGGTGGAGTGCAGGACTCTTGATCTTGGGGTTGTAAGTCTGAGCCGTATGTTCGGTGTAGAGATTACTTAAAAATAAAATCTTTATTTATTTATTTTTTTAAAAGATTTTATTTATTTAACAGAGAGAGA
>NW_027951028.1:0-215 GCF_054177405.1 Leptonychotes weddellii | reverse complement strand
TATAATACCCAGAGGAAGGCTGGCTAAATTCACTCCATCATATGTAACTTTTAAAAATTTATTTATTTATTTATTTATTTTTTAAGACTTTATTTATTTGACAGAGAGAGAGAGAGCACAAGCAGGGGGAGCAGGAGGCAGAGGGGGAGGGAGAAGCAGACACCCTGCCGAGCAGGACCATGGGATCATGACCTGAGCCAAAGGCAGCCGCCTAA
>NW_027951027.1:0-215 GCF_054177405.1 Leptonychotes weddellii | reverse complement strand
GAGCCCACCTGGAGTCCCTGGGGGACAGCTGAGAGCCACAGATTTGCACGTGGTTCCTTGGCTGCCTCACTGTGCGCTCTTGGCATGGGCAGCTCAGTGATGCCAGTGGTGTGACTGCGTTTGGTGAAACTTGGGGCTCACTGACCGGGTGGTCCCCAGGTTGGCCCCTCAAAGGGAGGCCATGATCACCTGTTCGGTACGTGAGGAAGCTTGTT
>NW_027951026.1:0-1227 GCF_054177405.1 Leptonychotes weddellii | reverse complement strand
CGATGGATATCTTGGCTCTTTCCACAGTTTGGCTATTGTGGACATTGCTGCTATAAACATCAGGGTGCACATACCCCTTCAGATCCCTACATTTGTATCTTTGGGGTAAATACCCAGTAGTGCAATTGTTGGATCATATGGCAACTCTATTTTCAAATTTTGAAGAACCTTCATTCTGTTTCCCAGAGTGGTTGCACCAGCTTGCATTCCCACCAACAGTGTAGGAGGGTTCCCCTTTCTCTACATCCCTGCCAACATCTGTCCTTTCCTGACTTGTTAATTTTAGCCATTCTGACTGGTGTGAGGTGGTATCTCATTGAGGTTTTTATTTGGATTTCCCTGATGCTGAGCGATGTTGAGCACTTTTTCATGTGTCTGTTGGCCATTTGGATGTCTTCTTTGGGAAAATGTTCATGTCTTCTGCCCATTTCTTGATTGGATTCTTTGTTCTTTGGTTGTCAAGTTTAGTAACTTCTTTATAGATTTTGGATACTAGCCCTTTATCTGATATGTCATATGCAAATATCTTCTCCCATTCTGTCACTTGTCTTTTGGTTTTGTTGACTGTTTCTTTTGCTGTGCAAAATCTTCTTATCGTGATGAAGTCCCAATAGTTCATTTTTGCCTTTGCTTCCCTTGCCTTTGGCAATGTTCCTAGGAAGAAGTTGCTGTGGCTGAGGTCAAAGAGGTTGCTGCCTGTGTTCTCCTTTAGGATTTTGATGGACTCCTGTCTCACATTGAGGTCTTTCAACCATTTTGAGTCTATTTTTGTGTGTGGTGTAAGGAAATGGTCGTTTCATTCTTCTGCATGTGGCTGTCCATTTTCCCAACACCCTTTTTTGAAGAGACTGTCTTTTTTCCATTGGACATTCTTTCCTACTTTGTTGAAGATTAGTTGACCATAGAGTTGAGGGTCCATTTCTGGGCTCTCTATTCTGTTCCATTGATCTATGTGTGTGTTTTTGTGCCAGGACCATACCCTCTTGATGATGACAGCTTTGTAATAGAACTTGAAGTCCGGACTTGTGATGCCACCAGCTTTGCTTTTCTTTTTCAATATTCCTCTGGCTATTTGGGGTCTTTTCTGGTTCCATACAAATTTTAGGATTATTTGTTCCATTTCATTGAAAAAAGTGGATGGTATTTTGAGGGGGATTGCATTGAATGCGTAGAGTGCTCTAGGTAGCATTGACATCTTCACAATATTTGTTCTTCCAATCCATGAGC
>NW_027951025.1:0-12490 GCF_054177405.1 Leptonychotes weddellii | reverse complement strand
TCGTTGCAAATGGCAAGATCTCATTCCTTTTGATGGCTGCATAATATTCCATTGTATATATATACCACTTCTTCTTTATCCAGTCATCTGTCGATGGACATCTTGGCTCTTTCCACAGTTTGGCTATTGTGGACATTCCTGCTATAAACATTGGGGTGCACGTACCCCTTCGGATCCCTACTTTTGTATCTTTGGGGTAAATACCCAGTAGTGCAATTGCTGGATCGTAGGGTAGCTCTATTTTCAACTTTTTGAGGAACCTCCATACAGTTTTCCAGAGTGGCTGCACCAGCTTGCATTCCCACCAACAGTGTAGGAGGGTTCCCTAAGGGATTCATTTTTATGAGTGCATTCACTCTCTCCCTCTCTCTCTCTCTCTCACTGTGTGTGTGTGTGTGTGTGTGTTTTAACCTCATTTTATTGTGGTAAGAACACTCAACATGAGATCTACCCTCTTAAATTTTTTAAGTGTACAATACAACATCATTAACTATAGGCATAATGTTGTACATAAGATCTCTAGAACTTATTCATCTTGTTTGACTGGAACTTTATGCACCTTCATTAGGAACTCCTTATTTCCTTCTCCTTCCAGTACTGGCAATCACCATTCCATTCTCTGACTCTATGAATTTGACTATTTTAGATACAACATCTAAGTTTAATCATGCATTATTTGCCTTTTGTGACTGGATTGTTTCACTTAGTATAATGTCCTCCAGGTTCATCTATGTTGTCATATATTACAGATTTCTTTTAAAGTTGAATAATATTCCAATGCATGTATGTGCCACATTTCCTTCATTTGTTCCCCACTCGATAGACACTGAGGTTGCTTCAATGCCTTAGTTATTGTTCAAGTAATGAAATGGTAGTGTTAATAGCTCTTCAAAATTCTGATTTCAGGGGTGCCTGGGTGGCTCAGCCAGTTAAGCATCTGACTCTTGGTTTCAGCTCAGGTCATGATCTCAGAGTCCTGAGATTGAGCCTCCTCAGGGCTGGGGCTCCCTGCTCACCGGAGAGTCTGTTTCCCTTCTCCCTCCGCCCCTCTCCCTCTCACATACACACACTATGTCTCTCTAAAATAAATAAATAAATAAATCTTCTTTTAAAAATTCTGATTTCAATTCTTTTTGAAAAAATACCCAGAAGTGGGATTGCTGGATCATAGGATAGTCCAATCTTTGTTTTTTTGAGAAACTTTCACACAGTTTTCACTAATTTGCAGCTACACTATTTTGCAACCCCACCAGCAGTCTACAGGGTTCCAATTTTTCCACAACCCCTCAATACTTGCCTCTTGTTTTGTTTTGATAATAGCCATCCTGAGTGGTGTAATGTGATAACTTATCGTGCTTTTAATTCACATTGCTCTATTACTAGTGACATTGAATATCTTTGCATATACTTGGCCATTTGTGTGTGTTCTTTGAGAAATGTTTATTTGCGACTTTAGCCCATTTTTTAATGGGTTATTAGGTTTTTGGTTTTGCTTTTATTGCTATGAAATTGTAGGAGTTTCTTATATATTTTGGAAATTAACATCTTATCAGATATATGGTATGCAAATATTTTCTCTCATTTCCTTTCACTCTGTCAATTGTTAACTTTGCTGTGCAGAAGCTTTTTAGTTTGATGTGGACCCTCTTATCTAGTTTTGCTTTTGGTGTTATATCCATGAAATGATTACCAAGTCCAATGTCATGAAGCTTTTTCTGTTTTCTTCAAGGACGCTAACAATTTCAGTCTTACATTTAAGTCTTTGTTTTGATAACTTTTTTGTGTATGGTGTAAAATAAGGGTCTAATTTTATTATTTTGCATAAGGATATCCACTTTTTCCAATACTGTTTGTTGAATGCTTCTCCTATTGTGGATTCTTGGCACCCTTCTCAAGTATCAATTTATCATTTATGCAAGGATTTCTTTCTAGGTTCTCTATTCTGTTCCATTGGCCCATATCTGTGTTTATACCACTACCATACTCTTAATTACTGTAGTTTTGTGATATATGTTTTAAAATCAGGAAATGTGAGGCCTCTAGCTTTGTTCTTTCTCAAGACTGACTTGGCTGTTCATGGCTTTTTGTGTTCCCATATGAATATACAATTGTTCTTCTATTTCTATAAAAAGTCCTTTGAATTTTATTTTGTTTTTTTTTTTAAGATTTTATTTATTTGAGAAAGAGAGAGAGCTAGAGAGCACAAGCAGGGGAAGCAGGGGGAGTGGCAGAGGGAGAGAGAGAAGCAGACTCGCCACTGAGCAGGGAGCCCAATGTGGGGCTGGATCCCAGGCCCCTGGGATCATGACCTGAGCAGAAGGCAGATCTTTAACCGACTGAGCCACCCAGGTGTCCCGCCCTTAGAATTTTAAAAGCATTACATTGAATTTACAGATTGATTTAGGTAGTATGGATATTTTAACAATATTGTCTTCCAGTCCATGAACACAGGATGCCTTTCCATTTGTTTGTGTCTTAACTTCTTTCATCAATGTATTGTGGTTTTCACTGTAAGTCTTTTGCCTGTTTAGTGAAGTTTATTATTAAGTATTTTATTATTTTTAGTGCTATTATAGATGGTAAAAAAGGTCAATTCACCAGAAAGATATAATTATAATGATATATGCACTCAACATCACAGTGATTGCCCAATATCTAGTAATTTTACTATTACCATAAAATATTGGGTGCCCTGAAACATTTTAGTTAATAAATAGGAAATGTAATAGGATGAGGCATTAAAAAGAGAAGTGAGGTACCTTAATGTTTTTCTCACTTTATGAATTCTAGGCAAAACAATAAACATATGCTTTTATAAGAAATTATTTCTTTTAAAAAATGGGGTGGCAATGCTTTTTTAATATACCATGATCTTCCTTCCTGCCTTGGGTTTTGGATCTGTGTGAAATCATTCCTCTATCTTCTTCAAACCCCAAGAGGTTCAGTTATTATATATTGTTATAAAACTTTATGGTGCAAAGTTGTTAGAGACTTGGGAACCCTGGGCTTTAGACAAAGCCATGGATAAGAAGTCCCTTCCAAGGAATAGGTATGGAATTTCCATGTTGAACAGAATGTATTGACTACTTAACCCAGAGGACAAAAAGGCATGAGAAGAGACAGTAAAGAGCTACCCAAAAACATATCTAAGATAAATTAACAACAGGACAGGAGAATTTGAGAAAAATTGAAAGAGTAATTTAAAAAGCAAGAGGACAAATTTAATGGATTTAAGGATTTAATGAACACCTGTGATTTAGGGGAAAGATGCTACACATGAGAAAGAAAGAAAGAACTCTATGAATTATATAACCTAGTTCCCAACACTGCAATCTTTATCCTGAGCTACCTTTAAAGTAATTTTTGCTGTTAGCCCAATTAATCACATGGTAGCCAACATTAAGGCAACTATTTTCAATGTATCACATTTAAACTCTTAAGGCACCAGAAGGTTATTGCACACCTGTGTAATGTAATCATAGAGATAAATTTTAAAGTGCCTGTCAGCCTTTCACACTTCTCTGTTTTATCTATCTGTATGTCTGTCTATCATGTTATCTCATTTCAACCCAATGAATTATTTTGAGCCTGGAAAGTTAATTAATTTGAGCATATCTGTAACAGTACAATACTGGAAAGGAAGGGGGAGGTGCATCATACCCTATCAGCTACCAAAGGTTAAAAAAGAAGAGGAAAGAGGGAGGAATAAAGAAATGAGAGACAGAGGGGAAGAAGGACAGAAGGAAGGAAGGAGGAAAAGGAGGGAGAAAACCAAGAGGACATAAAACTAATAGATACTTTAAAAATACAGGTTAAATTTTATTATAGCCATTCCTAAGACTTTGGTTTAAATCTCCAAGTTGTAGACTCTCTGTTGGATTCTATAACATTTGGAGACAAGGTTTTTATCTTTTTCACCTAGGATAACATTTGCAACTATTAAAACATAAATATTTGCTGGCTAATTCATTATGCGCCTCTAGTCCTGCTTGGAATAAATGGTGGCATAACTCTAATTAGTGCTGGTTTATTTTATGTCTGAGTTGGCAGCATTTTAAAAGTAAATTTTATGAAATGACTCAGTGTGGTCTTCCCTGCAGTGGAGCTTAAACTTATAACAAAATCCAGCTTACCCTTTACAACTCGCTGTTGATTTATTTTATTTTATTTTATTTCTCCTTTAAATTCCTTGACCCAAAGTTTGTTGCCAGAGGCAACTCTCTTGGCTCTGGTTTTCATCACAGGGTTTTTTGTTCATTTGTCGTATCACAAAAACAAAAGATTATTCCCCAGGAAATGGAAAATTTATGAAAGAGGCAAGTTGGGATTGGCTAAGTATCTCCTACCTTTCAGGTAAACTCTCTTCAAAAACCTGTCTTGTGGGTACTTTGAGCTCCATTAACAGTCAAAACATACTTTTATTCTCCATGATACATGGAACCATGACAGTAATTTCTGTTGCTGGGCAATCAGTAGACAAACACTTACCTGCTAGGCCTGAAAGGTGTTTGAAGAAATGAGCATAGGTGTGTTGCTAAAACTAGAAAAAGGAATTGGCCAAACTCTTTAAGGGTTCATTGCTAAGCACGGCCTACTCTTTCTTCATACTGTTTTCTGGTAGCTCCTGGGCTGAACTTGATTTTATTTCAAAAACTGTCTACGAGGAATAACTGGAAATGAAATATCATTCCTCAAGGTTGGATCGGTTTACCTAAAATTTTTCTCTTCAATTTCTACCTCCACAAAGAACCACAAGGCAATGTTGAAATCCTTAAGATAAATCTTTCAATCATTACTACTTACAAATAGATAAATGTTGATGATCAGCCTGAGGCAAAATCAAGAAGTAGGTGATGTCGGGGGCTTTTATTTCCCTCTGTAAAGTCAATGCACGGTCTCTGTGGCCGCTTCCAGTGCCTGAGGCAGGGCTCAGATTCTAGCAGGGGAAGCATCCTGTGGTCTCCTGTGAATACAGTGCATATGCCTTCCCATGTAGAGAATATCCTTCCCTTGATTCACTGGGATGCCTCGGAGTCCATAGAATGGGAAGTTGACAGAGTGGTGCCAAGACTCTGGATTTCTCAATATCCTGAATTCAGTGAGCTAAATTTGTATGGTGGACTTGCACTTTCCCGATCCTACATCACTCACTTCTTACTTAATCTCTCCAAAGAAGATGCCCAAACAGAGTGTTCCCCTACAAATCATTTTCCTGCTAGTCAATCTTTGTTGCTTTTTTCATAACTTCCACCAGTGGGGAAAATAGGATAGATTTTAAGAAGCTCTCAAAGGGATATGCTAGACCTCAATTTTTTGTCAAGTCTTACATGCAGTGTTTGAAGCAGCTAGCCTGCCAATGACACAGTCTCTGCTCCAGATGTTTCAAGAAAAATGTAAGCACTGTGTTGTAAAATATAAGCTATGTGCTTTGAGAGAAAAACCCTGGTAAGGAAAGTTTTCATGGAGGAGAGAGCATTTGAACTGGACATCTTAAGATATTTTAGATTTTAATTGACAATGGGTGCTACTGAAGACAGAGAAAATGAGTGGTTTTCAATGAAAGATAATTTTAGATTTTGACATATGATAGGCATGGTTAAGTTTTTCATGTAGAAATAACCACTAAAAAATAAAAGAAGAAGAAGAAGAAGAAAATAGCCATTAAAGCAACTGGAATTATGGAACCATAATGCTACTATGTGGGTCTCATAATTTTGAATTATAATCATTCAATAAAACAAATCAACAAACTATAAAAAGCTGAAATGTCAGAATATAGACAAAAAGTCACAGTATAATGAATAATGGATTTCAATGAAAATTAGTTAACTAAGGAATTTGAGTCACAGTGAATAAATACTTCTATCTGGGCACAAACACTGCCATAGAATCATAGATTCTGTTCCATTCCTGCCTTCAGAATCTCATGCAATTTCCTCTCATTCTCAGATTTTAACATTAAGGAAAAAGGATACTGAGATGCCCGTTGTCAGATTTCCCTTGAAATTGTCCCTAGCAAGAATATTTCTTCTTAGGGAACTAAGACCTCTAAACCATCAGAGGCCAAAGTTGTATTTTATTATGTGTAATGATAAGAGGGATGACTCCTCTGTTTTTATTTTTTAGAACCTAAACCCATAAATTCTAGCTATAAAAAAATGGAAATGTGTATTAATATAGAAGATTCAGAAATAAACCCTAAAATACAACCTGAGATATTTGCAAAGTGTTCTAAATAAGTCTTCAGAAGCCCATTCCACCATTCTTTTGGGCTACTAGGTCATTCCCACCATTCTATCAGGCAGGGGATGGGTATATGGGAGGAACCATGAATTGCATGGCCATTGGTCTTTTGTTATACTTTATTCGCTCTAAAAGTAGTTTCTGGTTCACAAGAAATGCTGTGGAGAATTTCTTGACAGTGATGTAAAGCAACCTCCAAAATCATGAAAGGTAGTTTTGGCAGGATAACTATTGGCAGTGAAGGCAAATCTATCTCCAGAATGTGTCTATTCCAAAAAGAACAAATTGCTTTCCCTTCTGTGATGGAAGTAATTGAATATAATCAAATTGTCACCAGGTGGCTGGCTTGCTCATTGGGAAACATCACCATATTGTTGACTCAGTGTCACTTTCTGTTGTTGACACATTGTGTACTCACCAATAGTTACAGCCACATCATCTGTAGTGAGTACATGCCATGTTGTTCAGTCCATGCATGACTGCCATGCCTGCTTCCATGGCCAATTGGTTCATCAACCCTTTTAGCAATGATTGGAATGGCTGAGCAAAGAGATTCGCTGACATCCACATAAGGGGCCATCTTGTTCACATGATTATTGGGAGCCTTGTCTGCTGTGTTTGCTGTTTGGTGGACATTTACACAAGACAAAAATATCCTCACACTTTGGGCCCATTCCATGAAGTCTGCTCAAGTTGCTTTATCACCAAATTTCCAGTATTTTTCTAAGTTCATAACCACTCAGCTAAATCATTAGCCACTGCTCAAAAAAATCAGTGTGAATCTGGTATTTCTCTAACCTCTTTTTCCAGAAAAAGTAAACAACCAGGTACACTCCTCTAAGTTCTGCTCTCTAGAAAATTTCCCTTCACCTATGTTCTTATGTACCCACTTTTAAAATGTTCCTAGTATATCCTATGGAACCATCTATAAACTAAATATAAATTTTTCTTCATCAGACAACTTGTCATAGTTGTTGACATGAAAACTCATAAAACCACACATGTGGGTTCATAGGAAGGAGGTAGTGCTTTCAAAGTAGATGCATGAAAGTCTAAGCCTCTTGCTCATGTAACTTAATTGTACCTTCAGAATCTGTTCAAGCCCAATATAATCTATATTTCTTCCACTTAATGATGGAAGGCTACTGAAAATGTCAAATTTTGTGGCTTCTGTGGTAAAAAAACATCCAGGTTATGATAGGCAGCTCAGGTGGAAGATACCTTAGGGGCCCTGGTCAAATTTTCCTTATTTAGTAGGACCTAATATTAAGCCATCAGTTATTTTGCTACTTTTGTTATTTTCAAACAAAGAATCATCTTCAAAATATGGAGTGGCTTTGCTTCAAAATTATGAGTATGTGCTATAGTTTCCTAAAGAGTGCTTGTTTCTATAAAATAACCTAACTGCCACAGACACTGTAAGTGCACCTAAATATCCTGGTTTGTATTGCTTACTGCTGGTGCAAATTTTTTCAGAATTTAAGAACCTTCTATTGTTCTGATCCCAGTCAAAACAGTAAGTTTTAGGGTTATTTGGTAAATGTATTGCAGCAGCATGCTATTATATATTTGTATTATATGTTGCCTTTAAAATACAAAAGGCATTATGCTATTTTCTTGGTGGCAGGAGATTCCAGCTAAGTCTCTTGCCATTTGCTTATTGTAGATATCTTTTCATGGTTCAGATCAAGGAAAACCCTGAAACTTAATCAAAGGGTCAGAGCCTGAATTTTCATGGGAGTTTTATTTTGCATCCTTATGCAGGCATGTATCTTACCAAGGCTTCTGGGGCATTCAATGCAGCAGAATGGTATCCTTAATAGAATGGGCCATCATGACGTCTTGTGAAATGGTAAAATCATAGAACTCCCTATATGCTACATTTTAAGAAAGAGATGGAGAGTTGATCCCTAAAGAAAGTGAACACAACTTTTTTTTTTTCCTTTCTAAGTGAAATCAAATAGGTCTGGTTGTCTATATTTACAGGAAAAGAGTTACAAGCATTCATTGGACCATTAGTTGCCTGCCAGGTACCAGGGGCTATCTCTATCCTCTAGAAAAGTGACTGTATATGGAACAATGACTGAGTAGAGTCTCCAGCTGTATACATTTATGATAATACATGGTTATTTCAAAACCCATCTGTTACTTTATCCTTAGACTAGGTTAGTTCCTGCCTCTTAGTCTGTGATATCATCGTCACTTTGTATTCCTGTCATATCATTTACTCCATCTTATTGTCTCTCTCACCAGACCATGAACTCCTTGACACAAGAACATATGTCTTATCTGCACATTCCATGTTCCCAAAACATAGTAAGCACTTAAAATCATTGGTGGATTTTAGGTTAATTAAAAGCTTGTCAAATGCATTTTACTAGTAAAAATGTCTGTTTTAAATTTTTTCCTTTACCTGAAATATTTAAATATATAAAATGTTTTCTAAAATATTTCCAATATGTCAGAATCTTTAACTATATTATGACCTTTAAACATTCTATGATTTTATAGTATGAGTATACATAAGATTGAAACACATGTTTCCTTGCTTGCTTTGGGTTTTCCAAATAACTGCTTAACTATAAAAAATCATGATGTGTTAAGATATAGGTCTATTAGACAGATTCCATAAACTAATGTAACACATTTTTAAACAAATTTGAAAACTGAGAAAAGAAATGTTTAGGTCTTTAGAAAGCTCTCAAGCTTCTAAGAGTCAAGTGATGCATTACTATTCCTGCAATTTTAATTCTATTTTAGATATATTCAGGTAATAATGCCCATATCAAAGCATCTAATTTTTATCTAGGTAGTATTTTTGTATTAGTAACTTCTGGCCCACTAATTTTTATGACTTCAACCATGAATATAATGTCCTAAACATTAGTATAGGAAAAGGAACTATATCTCAAAATATTCAAATTATGATATTCACCAAAAATACCCAAAATTTTTGTGACATTTTGATATATATTCAAAGCCATTTGAATATATATCATAGTCCTTATGCTTCTCCCAATTTTTTTTAGAAAATGATGAATATGGCTTTGATTCATAGAAATCTACCTTCTAAACATTAATACAAAATCTACTTTTAATATCAAGATTGAAACTTAGTAAGAATGTTGACATAAACTTTGGTTTGTATTAATTTACTTGAATTATATACAAATATAATGTTAGATTTTAAAAGTATATTATATATAAGTATATATGTATTCTGTTTATCCATCTAGTACTTTTCAATCTCTCTACTACACAAAAGATAACCCTTTTTGAAGCATAATAAGTGAGGCATTGTTAAATTGAAAACAACAGTAAATAGTTCTCAGTGAGCCAATGCTGACTCTTCCCTGCCAGGTGCTATACATGGAGTGACCTTCATGGAAGTCATAAACATTATGGCAGTTTTTTAAAGTATAGCATGCACAATTAATCATTTATTAAATATTTTTAACAACTTTTATACCACTGCATTTAAACTAACATGTACAATCTTGGGCTCTGTCATTACTAACATTTGTCAATAATAGTTGTTATAGTGTTATAACAATTTAGATATATATAAATATCTAACTTATATTTTAGAATAAATTGTTATATGTAACCCTCATGGTAACCACAAAGCAAAAACCTACAGTAAATACACAAAAGATAAAAACAAAGGAATATAAGCATACTACTAAAGAAAGTCATCAAACCACAAAGGAAGAGAGCTAGATAAGAACAAAAGAACCACAAAAACACCCAGAAAACAATTAACAAAATGGCAATAAGTACATATCTATCAATAATTATTTTAAATGTAAATGAGCAAAAATCTTCAATCAAAAGATGTGGATTGGCTAAGTGGATAAAAAAACAAGACCCAGCTAAATGTTGCCTATAAGAAATGTAAGGACCTTTAAATGCAAGGACACATACAGACTGAAAGAGAAGGGTTGGAAAAATATATTCCATGCAAAATGGAAACCAAAAGAAATTTGGAGGAGCTGCCCTCCAAGTACCCTCTAAACCTCAAAGGTTTAGAGTTCGGGTAATTGTCTTTTTTGGGAGGGTAAGTCACTGGGATCTCTTTCAGAATGATTTGTGTCCTTATTTTTTACCATGCAAAGTGGTGATGATTACATACGCTCCTTCCTTACAAGGGTGTTACATGCCAGAGGCGACAGTGTATGCGTGTGTGGTTTTAACTCCTGAAGCATTGTGCAAATGATAGCAACAATTGCCATTGGAAACAAAATTTTGATGATTTTTAAAAACGTTGTGAACAGAGCTTCTTGTCACAAGGTGCTAGGAACCATTAAAGTGAGAAGACTACTCAGCACAGAGATTATGGGTGGTAAGTTTCTTGACATTGTCTTAGCAATGATTTTTTTTTTTTTATTTGACACCAAGGTTAAAGCAACAAAAGCAAAAATAAACTAGTGGGGCTACATCAAACTAAAAAGCTTCTGCACAGCAAAGAAAACCATGAACAGGTACATGAAAAGATGCTCAACATCACTGATCATCAGGCAAACACAAAACTGCAGTGAGTTATTACCTCACACCTGTTATCAAAAAGACAAGAAATAAGACAAGAAATAACAAGTGCTGGGGAGGATGTGGGGAAAAGGAAACCCTTATCCACTGTTGGCAGGAATACAAAATGATACACCCGCTATGGAAAACAGTATGGAGTTTCCTCAAAAATTAAAAACAGAACTACTTTATAATCTAGCAATTCTACTTCTGAGTATTTACCTGAAGAAAACAAAAACACTAACTCAAAAAGATAAATGCACCTCCATGTTTATTGCAGCACTATTCACAATAGCCAAAATATGGAAACAACCTAAGTGTTCACAGATGACTGACAGATAAATGGGTAAAAAAATTGTGGTATACACATACAATAGAATATTATTTGAAATATTGTTTCAGCCATAACACAGAAGACAATCCTCCCATTTGCAGCAACATGGATGGAACTTGAGGACATTATGTTAAGTGAAATAAGCCAGACAGAAAAAGAATATATTGCATGGTATCATTTACATGAGGAATGTGAAAAAAGTCAGACTCATTGAAACAAAGTAGAAAAGTGGCTTCCAGGGGCTGGTGAATGGGCAAAATAGGGAGAGGTTAGTAAAAGGGTATAAACTTTCAGCTATTAAAAAAAAGGTCAGTAACAGTTATATATACAAACTTCTAATTATATACATAGCATCTCAAAAACCTTGTGTCACTTTTAAGCATATAGATTCTAGACACTTGGAAAAGATGGCAGAGGAGTAGGGGACCCTATTTCAACTGGTCCCTGGAATTGAGCTGGATATCTACCAGACCACTCTGAGCACCCACGAAACCAGCCTGAGATGTAAGAAGATCTGGATCTCTACAAACAGAATATCGCAGGCAGTTAGTTTTGAGGTACAAAGCGGAGAGCTGTGATTCTGCGGGCAGATATCGGAGGATAAACGGCAGTGGGAAGGTGCCTGGCCGTGGGGATCCTACACCGCCGGTGAGTGACAGTCTCGCGTGCTGTCGATGGGCACAGACTCGCGGACCGGTAGTGGCGGGGAAAGGACTTTAGGGCAGCCCCCAGGGTGGAAACCTGGAGCGGTGGGGTCGTGCCTGTGAACTGCAGCCCCCTGGGATGGAAACCTGGAGCGGCGGGGTCGAGCACGCGTGCGCGAACTGGGAGCGGCTGGGGGTTTTAAAAGCACAAAGGGCAGGGCGCCTGGGTGGCTCAGATGGTTAAGCGTCTGCCTTCGGCTCAGATCATGATCTCAGGGTCCGGGGATTGAGTCCCGCATCGGGCTCCCTGCTCCTTGGGAGCCTGCTTCTCCCTCTGCCTCTCTCTCTCCCTCTGTCTCTCATGAATAAATAAATAAAATCTTAAAAAAACAAAAACAACAAAAAAATAAAAGCACAAAGGGCAGAGATGTGCCCCAACTTGGAGGCAGGACTGGGGGAGCTGCGGAGGGACGCACAACCCAGGACACTGCAGTTTACAGCAGCACGGACAGAAACGGAGACAGTGTGGCTTGGAGAGCTCACTGAAGAACAGACTGCGATCTCTCTGCTCTGAGGCAGAGGGTTGGAAATGGTCTCTTCTGCTCTGACTCGCTGAAGAGACGCGGAAAGCCGCCAGGGAAAGCCACCAGAGAACAAAAGCCCCCAAAACTGATTCCCACTGAGCCCATCCCCTGCCATAGGGGTGCAGGGCAACTCCGCCCAAACAGGGTTGCCTGAGTAACAG
>NW_027951024.1:0-215 GCF_054177405.1 Leptonychotes weddellii | reverse complement strand
AAATAGAAATCCTAACGTCTTCATCCTATATACCCTAGTGGGTCACCTTGTAAACCCCGCTATGGAAATGATTTTGGATCCTCAAGTTGGTGCTGATGTAGGAAGTATTGGAATGACCTTGGGGTTGGGGGTGGGGGGCCGCACACCTCTGGTTAGGGACTGGAAAGGAAAGGGTAGCCTCAAGAAGCCTGGGCTGCTCAGACCCCACACATTCC
>NW_027951023.1:0-215 GCF_054177405.1 Leptonychotes weddellii | reverse complement strand
CTGGGTAGCTCAGTCGGTGAAATGTCTGTCTTCAGCTCGGGTCATGGTCCCGGGGTCCTGGAATCGAGCTCCACATCGGGCTCTCTGCTCGGCGGGGAGCCTGCTTCTCTCTCTCTCCCTCTGTGATCTCTCAAATAAATAAATAAAAATGTTAAAAAAATTAAAAAAATAAAATGCTTGCACCAATTAAAAAAAAAAAACTAAAATAAAAACAA
>NW_027951022.1:0-215 GCF_054177405.1 Leptonychotes weddellii | reverse complement strand
TTATTGTAAAGCCATTGAGTTCCGGGTGGTGGATACAAGTTTCCCAGTCCTCTCATTTTCATGCTAGAACTCAACTTTTATCGTTATTTTCCTCATGTTTGAGAGTCTGTCTCCTGAGCGGTGAAGGCTGAATTGCCATAGTCTGTCAATCATTCTTTCAAGTAAAAGTGATGTTCCATGAGAAAGCAGCTGTTTGCGCTCACAGCTCAAGCGCA
>NW_027951021.1:0-215 GCF_054177405.1 Leptonychotes weddellii | reverse complement strand
ACATCTTTAACACTAAAAAAAAAAAAAAACTAATAAATGTGAATTTTTCAAAGTTGTAAACAGAAAACAATACTTTTCCTTTAGGACAACCAAAGTCAAGAAACTGAGCCTGTGAGCTAATTTCAAACTACAAACCATAGAAATGCAAGTCCAACCATCTTGTGTAATTGGAGCCAAATTCTTCCACCCCATTGTACTGTCCTGAGTATGAGAGG
>NW_027951020.1:0-215 GCF_054177405.1 Leptonychotes weddellii | reverse complement strand
CTTTCTCCGCATCCCCGCCAACATCTGTCATTTCCTGACTTGTTAATTTTAGCCATTCTGACTGGGGTGAGGTGGTATCTCATTGAGGTTTTGATTTGGATTTCCCTGATGCCGAGTGATGTTGAGCACTTTTTCATGTGTCTGTGGCCTTTTGGATGTCTTCTTTGCAGAAATGTCTGTTCATGTCCTGCCCATTTCTTGATTGGATCATTTGT
>NW_027951019.1:0-215 GCF_054177405.1 Leptonychotes weddellii | reverse complement strand
CAGACCCTATCGTCCAAGGACTCGATGCCAACACCCCTCTCAGCAAAGGCTTGACATTTCCAGACAGGAAGGGATCCGACACACGTTTGCTGACCACTTTCAGGGAAGACACCAAGGTGCTAAGGATAGAGACAGATAGCCTCCTCATGAAGAGACCAGCGCCGAGCAGCTCCCTCCAAAACCACACAATCACCCCCATTAGAGGCTAGCACTCC
>NW_027951018.1:0-215 GCF_054177405.1 Leptonychotes weddellii | reverse complement strand
CTTTTGTATCATTCTAGGAGTAAAACTGGCAGCAGTGTAACTTACGGAATGGTATAGATTCAAGTGGTTAGCCTATTAGAAGAGTAGATGAGAGAAAAAACCTGAGTTAGGCTATTGGCAGAAAGGACAGAGACGTAGCTGATTGGCAGCTACAAATGGGTTGTAATTGTTTTAACCCATGAATAGAGACTAGAGAGCAACAAACAGCCTATGCT
>NW_027951017.1:0-215 GCF_054177405.1 Leptonychotes weddellii | reverse complement strand
CACTCAATAAATAGTGGGTCTTATTACATACATGCTGACAATATCAATTTGTTTACTGATTAACCATATAGGCCTTGATGAGAAATTTTAAAGACTATATTAACCACTGTGCTCTCAGAGGGCCTGGGATTTACATCTACCACTGACAGTCTGGATCTTGAATTTTACACTCAGCAGCAAAAGAGCTGTAACAGAGAGTATCAAAGGCTAAAATA
>NW_027951016.1:0-215 GCF_054177405.1 Leptonychotes weddellii | reverse complement strand
AACCCAGGCCACGTACAGATGCAAAGGTGCACGCGTGGACCAGGGCTCGGTCCACATGTATGTGTGGTGCTGTGTCTGCAGTCGGGACCCTGGCCCACGCATACGTGTGCAGGCATGTGCACGGACGGGACCCTGGCCCACGCATACGTGTGCAGGCATGTGCACGGACGGGACCCTGGCCCACGCATACGTGTGCAGGCATGTGCACGGACGGG
>NW_027951015.1:0-215 GCF_054177405.1 Leptonychotes weddellii | reverse complement strand
CCATCAAGTCTATTTAAAAAAAAAATGGAGGCAGAGTTAACATTACTGATGAAGGTTAGTTTTTATGTGAGCAACTATACATTTGAATATGAAGCATATTTTGTCATGATTTTTGCACTGCTACTGTTAAAAAGCAAAACTGTATAAATTTGAAGATCAAAGTGGCTTTATTCAATGATTCGTTAATTGGGCAGCATCCGATCTAGCAAATAGAA
>NW_027951014.1:0-1227 GCF_054177405.1 Leptonychotes weddellii | reverse complement strand
CTCAGAAAACAAGAAAGGTCTCAAATACACAACCTAACCATACACCCAAAGGAGCTGGAGAAAGAACAGCAAATAAAGCCTAAACCCAGCAGGAGAAGAGAAATAATAAAGATCAGAGCAGGTATTAATGAAATAGAAAGCAAAAGAACAGTAGAACAGATCCACAAAACTAGGAGCTGGTTCTTTGAAAGAATTAATAAGATTGATAAACCCCTGGCCAGATTTATCAAAAAGAAAAGAGAAAGGACGCAAATAAATAAAATCATGCATGAAAGAGGAGAGATCACAACCAACACCAAAGAAATACAAACAATCATAAGAACATATTATGAACTATATGCCAGCAAATTGGATAATCTGGAAGAAATGGATGCATTCCTAGAGATGCATAAACTACCAAAACTGAATCAGGAATAAATAGAAAACCTGAACAGACCCATAACCAGGAAGGAAATTGAAACAGTAATCAAAAATCTCCCAACAAACAAGAGCCCAGGGCCAGATGGCTTCCCAGGGCAGTTCTACCAAACATTTAAAGAAGAATTAATGCCTATTCCTCTGAGACTGTTCCAAAAAATAGAAATGGAAGGAAAACTTCCAAACTCATTTTACGAGGCCAGCATTACCTTGATCCCTAAACCAGACAAAGACCCCATCAAAAAGGAGAACTACAGACCAATATCCCTGATGAACATGGATGCAAAAATTCTCACCAAAATACTAGCCAATAGATTCCAACAGTACATTAAAAGGATTACACACCATGACCAAGTGGGATTTATTCCTGGGCTGCAAGGTTGGTTCAACATCTGCAAATCAATCCCTTGATACAATACATTAATAAAGAACAAGAACCATATGATCCTCTCAATAGATGCAGAAAAAGCATTTGACAAAGTATAGCATCCTTTCTTGATTAAAACTCTTCAGAGTGTAGGGATAGAGGGTACATACCTCATTTTCATAAATGCTATCTATGAAAAACCCACAGCGAATATCTTCTCAATGGGGAAAACCTGAGAGCTTACCCCCTAAGGTCAGGAACACGGCAGGGAGGTCCACTATCACCACTGCTGTTCAACATAGTACTAGAAGCCCTAGCCACAGCAATCAGACAACAAAAAGAAATAAAAGGCATCCGAAACGGCAAAGAAGAAGTCAAACTCTCACTGTTTGCAGATGATATGATACTTTATGTGGAAAATCCAAAAGACTCCACCCTAAAAC
>NW_027951013.1:0-215 GCF_054177405.1 Leptonychotes weddellii | reverse complement strand
GGATAGAACTATTCCTAAAACTTAGCCAGGTATTTTCCTGTGGCATAACCTAAAACTTAGTTCATTTTCTTCCTAAAGAGAACAGTAATACTTGGCCACTTTGTTTTTTGGGGTTCTATGGATTTGTCAGATCTATAATTGATAGATGACTCGGTAATACTTTTAAATATAATAAGGGAATGAAAAAGGACAGAAGTAGGGTGATCACATAATTT
>NW_027951012.1:0-215 GCF_054177405.1 Leptonychotes weddellii | reverse complement strand
CCACCCAGGTGCCCCGAGAGAATATAAATTCTTTACCTGCAGGAAATGCTGTGGCTTTTTAAAATTTAATTTAATTTAATTTTTTAATTTTATTTTTTAAGATTTTATTTATTTATTTGACAGAGAGAGACACAGTGAGAGAGGGAACACAAGCAGGGGGAGTGGGAGAGGGAGAAGCAGGCTTCCCGCCGAGCAGGGAGCCTGATGTGGGGCTC
>NW_027951011.1:0-215 GCF_054177405.1 Leptonychotes weddellii | reverse complement strand
CTAACACAGCGCAGCAGGAAGATTCATTGTCCTCGAGCTGGCCTTCCACATTTCCAGCCCACATCTTTGTCCTGCGGTACCATCCCCGGGGACACCTGTCACTGTCATCCTTAGACGTCTATACCACGGTCCCCCACCATGGCCCAGGGTACAGCTCTCCTTCCTACCATGTTTTCCCCAAAGCGCCATCAGCACTTCCTCCTTGAACCCCTGCT
>NW_027951010.1:0-215 GCF_054177405.1 Leptonychotes weddellii | reverse complement strand
AAAATCTTTATAGTGATAGACTTACAGATTTCTTGATGGGTTGTAAAATATACATTTTATCTGTATAGATTCAGAACAGAGTGAAATTTCAGCTATTGAATAAACCTTAAGTTATACTTATTATTTGCCTTTCCAAAGTTCCTTTGGTTTTCTCTCAACTAGTTGCAAATTGTGGTAAAGAACAAAACAATGAAATAAAAAAAAATCAAAGACAA
>NW_027951009.1:0-215 GCF_054177405.1 Leptonychotes weddellii | reverse complement strand
GGGCTGCCTTGACAGGCTGAGCAAGTGTCCCTGGAAAGGGTTTGAAAGATAGTCAGGGGTCTTCTTTTTACAGGCCAAAGCAGCCCCCATCCTTGGCTCTAGCATCGTCAGCTGTCAGAGCTCAGGGTTGCTCTTGAGGCCCCCAATCCAGCCCCTGCTTACAGATGGGTCTACAGCAGAGAGAGGGGAATTGATTGTCCTGAGGTCTCGCAGCT
>NW_027951008.1:0-215 GCF_054177405.1 Leptonychotes weddellii | reverse complement strand
AGCGAGCCAGAGCCAGAGACCAGGGTAGTAAGCACCTAGTACTTACAAGGTAATTGGGGTGGAGGTCACTAACGTTAGGGGAGCGTTTCTGAGTGGTTATTTTAGAAGGGGTCCCGGGCAGGTGGAGCTATAGAGCGTCATACTAAGTGAAATAAGTCAGAGAAAGACAAAACCATATGATCTCCCTCAGGTGGAATTTCAGAGCAAAGGGAAAA
>NW_027951007.1:0-215 GCF_054177405.1 Leptonychotes weddellii | reverse complement strand
CTTCACTTGAGATGCCAGATCCTCCCTAGTAGAACAGAGAAGGCATCCAAAGGTGTAGGGAGGTCTTCTCACATGTGGCCGTGCACCCCCACTGCAGCCCGCTCGAGGGATCACGGGACTTATCTTCTCCAGGCTCTAGTTCTGTGATGAACTGCATGAACGTGTGTCCCAGTCTTGAACCATCCTTGCATTCCCGTACGTATTGCTCTGGGTGT
>NW_027951006.1:0-215 GCF_054177405.1 Leptonychotes weddellii | reverse complement strand
TCCCCTTTCCAGGGTTCCCTGTACCTTTCAGGACGGAACTCCTCAGGCTCTGGCCAGAGATCCAGGTCTCGGTGAAGAGTAAAGACCGGCACCATCACCACTGTCCCTTTGGGAATGAACACACCACTGATTTCCACATCTTTCTTACAGACCCTTTCAAGTCTACCACCGATTGGGTATAATCTGAGAGTCTCATTCAACACCATGTCCAGATA
>NW_027951005.1:0-215 GCF_054177405.1 Leptonychotes weddellii | reverse complement strand
TGGTGGGTATTGAGGAGGGCACATTCTGCATGGAGCACTGGGTGTTATGCACAAACAATGAATCATGGAACACTTTATCTAAAACTAATGATGTAATGTATGGG
This sequence comes from Leptonychotes weddellii, assembly GCF_054177405.1. Lineage (NCBI taxonomy): Eukaryota > Metazoa > Chordata > Mammalia > Carnivora > Phocidae > Leptonychotes > Leptonychotes weddellii. The sequence goes on along the minus strand of NW_027951005.1, from coordinate 111 downwards.
GATTAACATAAGAATAAAAAAAAAAAAAGAAGACTGAATTGTAGATGCTCCAAGTGAAGCAGTCATCTAACAATCTACAGATATTTGTTATTCATATATTATACCCAAGCT
>NW_027951004.1:0-1228 GCF_054177405.1 Leptonychotes weddellii | reverse complement strand
TATGCATAGAAGTAGCAGGTTGCCTTGGGTGACTCATTTTTTTCAGCTCCTTTGAGAATTATACTTAAATGTGGTTAAGAATGGGCCTTTTGGAGGCACCTGGCTCAGTTAGTTAAGCATCCGATTCTTAGTTTTGGCTCAGATCATGATCTCAGGGTCATAAAATCGAGCCCTGCATTGGGCTCCATGCTCAGCTCAGAGTCTGCTTGAGATTCTCTCCCCCACCCACCCACCCTCTCAAATAAGTAAATAAGTAAATCTTAAAAAAAAAAAAAGGGGGGGGCACCTGGGTGGCTCAGTCGTTAAGCGTCTGCCTTCGGCTCAGGTCATGATCCCAGGGTCCTGGGATCGAGTCCCACATTGGGCTCCCTGCTCCACAGGAAGCCTGCTTCTCCCTTTCCCACCTACGCCAACCCCGGCTTGTGTTCCCTCTCTCGCTCTCTCTATATATATATCAAAATAAATAAATAAAATCTTTAAAAAATAAAAAAAAAGAATGGGCTTTCTGGACTTAACCCAGACCATAGTTCAAATAGTGGCTCAGCCACCACTTACAAGGTTTTCACCTGTAGAATAGGCACAGTAATAGGACATATCTCATAGGGTTGTTATTAAGTTTAAAATAAATAATACTTATGGAAAGAGCCAAGATGTCCATCAACAGATGAACGGATAAAGAAGACATGGTGTATATATATACAGTGGAATATTATGTAGCCATCAAAAAAACAAAATCTTGCCATTTGCAACAACATGGATGGAACTAGAGGGTATTATGCTAAGCGAAATAAGTCAATCAGACAAAGACAAGTATCATATAATCTCACTGATACGAGGAATTTGAGAAACAAGACAGAGGATCATAGGAGAAGGGAGGCAGACGCTTAACCGACTGAGCCATAGGGGAAGGGAGGGAAAAACAAGATGAAACCAGAGAGGGAGACAAACCATAAGAGACTGCTAATCTCAGGAAACAAACTGAGGGTTGTTGGAGTGAAAGGGGGTGGGAGGGATGGGGTGGCTGGGTGATGGGCATTGGGGAGGGTATGTGCTATGGTGAGCGCTGTGAATTGTGTAAGACTGATAAATCACAGACCTGTACCTCTGAAACAAATGATACATTATATGTTAAAAAAAAAAAAAGAAGAAGAAGATAGTAGGAAGGGAAAAATGAAGGGAGGGAATCGGAGGGAGAGATGAACTATGGGAGACTATGGACTCTGAGAAA
>NW_027951003.1:0-215 GCF_054177405.1 Leptonychotes weddellii | reverse complement strand
GAATGCACAGAGGGAGAGAGAGAATCCCAGGCAGACTCCATGCTGAGTATGACCCAGGGCTTTATCTCAGGACCCTGAGATCACGATTGAGCAGAAACCAAGAGTCGGGCGCTCAACCGACTAAGCCAGCCAGGCACCCCCTGTACTTGGAGTATTCTTAAGTTGTATTGTTCACTTTTTTAAAGTTGTAAATGATTCTGTTATTCTCTGAATTA
>NW_027951002.1:0-215 GCF_054177405.1 Leptonychotes weddellii | reverse complement strand
GTGTTTTCCTAATGGCTGTTAAGCTTCTTTTCATGAGAATATTGGATCTCTGTGTATCTTCATTTGTGAAATATCTGTACAAAACTTGTACTCATTTTTTTTTATTCTTATGTTAATCCCCATAGATTACATCATTAGTTTTAGATGTAGTGTTCCATGATTCATTGTTTGTGCATAACACCCAGTGCTCCATGCAGAATGTGCCCTCCTCAATA
>NW_027951001.1:0-215 GCF_054177405.1 Leptonychotes weddellii | reverse complement strand
GAGCTTGAGCTCTGCACTCAGCGGGGAGTCTGCTTGAGACTCTCCCTCTCCCCCTATCCCTCCCTGCTGTGCTCGCTCTCTCATTCTCTCTCTCTCTCTCTCCAAAATAAATAAATAAATCTTTAAAAAGTAAAATAAAAAGATGTGTCTGAAAGAAGTGGAGTGGACAGATGAGGAGGTGGGAAGAAGGTAAGGCTGGGGAATGAGGGTGCTCT
>NW_027951000.1:0-215 GCF_054177405.1 Leptonychotes weddellii | reverse complement strand
GAAATAAGTCAAGCCGAGAAAGTCAATTATCATATGGTTTCACTTATTTGTGGAACTTAAGGAATAGCATGGAGGACATTAGGAGAAGAAAGGGGAAGATGAAGACGGGGGGGAATTGGAGGGACAGATGAACCATGAGACACTATGGACTCTGAGAAACAAACTGAGGGTTTTAGAGGGGAGGGGTGTGGGGGGATGGGTTAGCCCGGTGATGG
>NW_027950999.1:0-215 GCF_054177405.1 Leptonychotes weddellii | reverse complement strand
ATTGAGGAGGGCACATTCTGCATGGAGCACTGGGTGTTATGCACAAACAATGAATCATGGAACACTTCATCTAGAACTAATGATGTAATGTATGGGGATTAACATAAGAATAAAAAAAAAAAAGAATGTGAGAATAGCTCTAAAGTGTGGGGAGATTTGGTTCAGCTTAAATATTCAGAGCAAGCGGGCCACTATCTCAGAAAGAAATACCCCCC
>NW_027950998.1:0-215 GCF_054177405.1 Leptonychotes weddellii | reverse complement strand
CACCACCCGGAACTCCATGGCTTTACAATAATGTACTGCTAAGCTGGGCGATGACATTAACAAATGTGTGTGATGGAATGTGTCAACATTTGTGAGACATGGATAACTCAGCAAGGCTGTAATGCTCAATGCACAATGTTAACAAAATCATACCAGGGTAGGAGCGCCTGGGTGGCTCGGTAGGTTGAGCATCCAACTCCTGATTTTGGCTCAGG
>NW_027950997.1:0-215 GCF_054177405.1 Leptonychotes weddellii | reverse complement strand
GCAGGGAGCCTGACATGGGGCTCAATCCCAGGACCCTGGGATTGTAACCCGAGCCAAAGGCAGACGCTCAACTGACTGAGCTACCCAGGTGCCCCAAAAAGTGCATTTTCAAGACAAGTGTCCTAGGGCTCTTTCCAAACCTGTAACCACCAAAGCCCTTGTAAATAGAAAGTTTAGAGCTCTCACACCACTAATGTGTGTCTTGCTCTATCACT
>NW_027950996.1:0-215 GCF_054177405.1 Leptonychotes weddellii | reverse complement strand
GGGATGGTAAGACAGCAGAAGCAGAAGTGACTGTCCGGAAGGAAGATCTGGGGAAACAGGAGGCAAGGCATGCCCTATGGGGCCACGAGGGAAAGCACCAGGGTACGGGAGCAGAGGGAGGAGGAGGAGGAGAACACAAGAGCCTTCGCTATGGTTCCCACAGCAAAGAACGGGTAAGGCAGGGTAGAGAGGCTCAGGTTTGGCCAGATTCAATC
>NW_027950995.1:0-215 GCF_054177405.1 Leptonychotes weddellii | reverse complement strand
CCACATCTTGACAAAGCAGTTTCATCTATGTACTCGTTTAACAACTGTTTATTAATGAAAACTCTCCAGGCCCTCGGGATTCAACAGTTTAGAACCAGGAGCCCGGGGCTCAGCATGGACATCAGTCTCAGAAATCCTTCCCTGACCCCTGGTCTCCTCACTCCTACTGCATGTATTCATGGTTCTAGGTATAAATAGATCCCTGCACCTACCGA
>NW_027950994.1:0-215 GCF_054177405.1 Leptonychotes weddellii | reverse complement strand
GCAGCTGAGATGTGCAGCCTTTCCTCACAAACTCCACGACCACTTGGGACTATCAACATGCTGTGTGTAAACAGAGCAGCCATCCTGGGACCGTCCTCTGCTTCCCCTTTCCAGTACCCAGGAATTGTGGGGCTCACTAATCAAGCACTTAACATGCCATGTAACCTTTCGCTTCTTGATCCTGAAACCTATCCAGGCAGTAAATCCTTGGCCTT
>NW_027950993.1:0-1228 GCF_054177405.1 Leptonychotes weddellii | reverse complement strand
CTGCCCGGAGCCCATGGCCTGGGCCAAGGAGGGAAGAAGACTGGGCTCCTGGCCGCGGAGCTGGGCTGAGAGGGAATGTACAGTCTCAAGCCTGGCTGTGGGACTTGGCCAAAAGTACTCGGACTGCTCTGGGGCCAGGATCCCAGGACTGGGTGGGTGTTGGGGCCCCAGGAGGGCTTGGCACACCAAGGAAGAACAAGAGGGCGTCCCAGGGAAGAGAATCTGAGCACGAAGTGTTGGAGATGGAAGGGGCATGGCTTGTGTGGGGTCAAAGAAGCTGGACGCCTGGCCGTGGGGTACAAAGGATCCTGAATCCCGAGAGCCAAGCCCTGAAAGGCCGTTGAAGGCCAGCAATTCATCCGCCGGATTCAAAGGACAGCTAAAGCCAGAGAAAGGCCAGGGAAGGGCAGAACCAGAGCTGTACTGGGCTCCCCTCCTTCCTGCGACCTCGGGCTGCTGATGTCTTTCTGACCATCGGCAAAACCATCCAGTGTCATGAAGACCAGTGGCCAAGGGTGGCCGGAGACTGGACTTGCCTTGCCTCCAGTCCTCTCTGTGCTGGTGCAGTAATCGGGACAGTGAGACAATGATGACAGGAGCTCTGACAACAGATCTCCAACCCTTCGTCCTGTGCCACTGGGCCTCTCGGCCTGCTTGATCTTCATCTCCAGGTGCCCTTCAGTGAGTCCCCACCAGAGACCAGGCAGCGTGCCAAGTTCACATCTTCACTTTAGAGTGGAGGGACAGGCTCAGAGAAGTTAAGCAAGTCGTCCGAGGTACCGAGCCAGAGCAGGGCTGGGGCTGGATGCCAGGCGCGCCTGACGCCCCCTCACGGGACACACACGGAAGCCATGACCTCCCCCGTGTCCATCCACTTGACTGGGCCCATGGGGGGACTGATGAGCTGAATGGTGGTCTGGGGAGGAGGAGACAGCCAGCTGCCTGCAGGCCAGGGCTCCCTGCCACCCACAGTCCGGCCTGCTCCCTGCCAGGGCCTGCAGGCCTGCTGCTCCATGGGCGGCTGGAACACCCGAGCTCCCGGGGCCACCACCCTCTTTCCCCAGGGCCCTGGCACAGGCCGCCACACCAGTAGGCCCGAGTGCCCCTCCGGGGCAGGCCCAGCCCCTGCGGCCCGCCATGACAGCCACAGGGTCTGAGAAGGTGGGCTGAGTTCTGCCCGTGGACACGCACAGATGCACTGAACAGACGCACAGATACTTGCCTCTGG
>NW_027950992.1:0-215 GCF_054177405.1 Leptonychotes weddellii | reverse complement strand
GGATTTTGATGGACTACTGTCTCACATTTAGGTCTTTCAACCATTTTGAGTCTATTTTTGTGTGTGGTGTAAGGAAATGGTCCAGTTTCATTCTTCTGCATGTGGCTGTCCAATTTTCCCAACACCATTTGTTGAAGAGACTGTCTTTTCTATTGGACATTCTTTCCTGCTTTGTCGAAGATAAGTTAACCATAGAGTTGAGGGTCCATTTCTGG
>NW_027950991.1:0-215 GCF_054177405.1 Leptonychotes weddellii | reverse complement strand
GGTCCTGGGATCGACACCCGCATCGGGCTTCCCGCTCGGCGGGGGGCCTGCTTCTCCCTCTCCCACTCCCCCTGCTTGTGTTCCCTCTCTCGCTGTCTCTCTCTCTGTCAAATAAATAAATAAAATCTTTAAAAAAAAAAATTGAGTCAACAGACAGTCCATATCCCTGTGAAATTCATTTTTTTCTCGTTTAAAAAAAAAAAAAAAAAAAAAAC
>NW_027950990.1:0-215 GCF_054177405.1 Leptonychotes weddellii | reverse complement strand
TTCTCAAGAGTCCATAGTCTCTCATGGTTCATCTCTCCCTCCGATTTCCCCCCTCCATTTATCCATTCCTGCTATCTTCTTTTTTTTTTTTTTAACATATAATGTATTATTTGTTTCAGACGTACAGGTCTGTGATTCAACAGTCTTACACAATTCACAGTGCTCACCATAGCACATACCCTCCCCAGTGTCTATCACCCAGCCACCCCCCCCCC
>NW_027950989.1:0-215 GCF_054177405.1 Leptonychotes weddellii | reverse complement strand
ATGATCCTGGAGTCCCGGGATCGAGTCCCGCATCGGGCTCCCTGCTCGGCAGGGAGTCTGCTTCTCCCTCTGATCCTCCTCCCTCTCATGCTCTCTGTCTCTCATTCTCTCTCTCTCAAATAAATAAATAAAATCTTTAAAAAATAAATAAATAAAATGATCACAAAGTATATGGGCTTTGAATGTGTTGAATTATTTTAATACTTTTACACCAT
>NW_027950988.1:0-215 GCF_054177405.1 Leptonychotes weddellii | reverse complement strand
TCATCTCATTTATTTTGACCAGTCATCATTTATTATTTTCAATTCATTCAAAAAACATTAATTGAAGGGGCGCCTGGGTGGCTCAGATGGTTAAGCGTCTGCCTTCGGCTCAGGTCATGATCCCAGGGTCCTGGGATCGAGTCCCGCATCGGGCTCCCTGCTAGGCGGGGAGCCTGCTTCTCTCCCTCTGCCTCTGCCTCTCTCTCTCTCTCTGA
>NW_027950987.1:0-215 GCF_054177405.1 Leptonychotes weddellii | reverse complement strand
ATGATCCTGGAGTCCTGGGATCGAGTCCCGCATCGGGCTCCCTGCTCGGCAGGGAGTCTGCTTCTCCCTCTGATCCTCCTCCCTCTCATGCTCTCTGTCTCTCATTCTCTCTCTCTCAAATAAATAAATAAAATCTTTAAAAAATAAATAAATAAAATGATCACAAAGTATATGGGCTTTGAATGTGTTGAATTATTTTAATACTTTTACACCAT
>NW_027950986.1:0-215 GCF_054177405.1 Leptonychotes weddellii | reverse complement strand
GCAGGGAGCCTGACACGGGGCTCAATCCCAGGACCCTGGGATTGTAACCCGAGCCAAAGGCAGACGCTCAACTGACTGAGCTACCCAGGTGCCCCAAAAAGTGCATTTTCAAGACAAGTGTCCTAGGGCTCTTTCCAAACCTGTAACCACCAAAGCCCTTGTAAATAGAAAGTTTAGAGCTCTCACACCACTAATGTGTGTCTTGCTCTATCACT
>NW_027950985.1:0-215 GCF_054177405.1 Leptonychotes weddellii | reverse complement strand
GTGAACAGAAATAACCGGAGTGTGGTGGGAATGGGGATCTGGGTTGATGGTGATAACGATATTAATGGGAGAGGTGATGATGTTCCTGAAGATGGTGGTCATTTTGATGGGATGACAATGTCTTGAGAGTGGAATGGTGATAGTGGAGATAATACTGCCATTGTTGGGAAAGTTCACAGGGGTGGTGATTAGGACAAGGGTGGTAGAGTGCTGAC
>NW_027950984.1:0-215 GCF_054177405.1 Leptonychotes weddellii | reverse complement strand
AGAACGAGCAGGGGGAAGGGACAGAGGGAGAAGCAGACTCCCCACTGAGCAGAGAGCCCAACGTGGGGCTTGATCCCAGGGCTCTGGGATCATGACCTGAGCTGAAGGCAGGTGCACAACCAACTGAGCCACCCAGGTGCCCCAAATTATTTTCTTATACGTGTCTTTCAGATAAGCTCTGCCAATAGTATTGATGCCTGTAGCTAATCTTGAAA
>NW_027950983.1:0-215 GCF_054177405.1 Leptonychotes weddellii | reverse complement strand
GTCATTCTTCCTGCTAAGATGATCAGCGAGAACAAGAGTAGCTCGTCTCGGGGTTGCTGGGCCCATTACTCACTTAGCACACACCTGTTGAACACCTGCTCTGTGCCTGGCCCGGGGCAGCGAGCAAAGGATGGAATGGTTAACGAGACCTCCGAGCGCTCGCCGTCAGAGGGCGGGGTTGGGGAAGCGAGCCAACGGCGCGGAAGGATGGGTGC
>NW_027950982.1:0-1228 GCF_054177405.1 Leptonychotes weddellii | reverse complement strand
CCACCACAAGGGGGGAGCCGGCTGTGGTCTGTGGATCAAGCACAAGAATGTACACACAGGGACACACGGTAGGTGCTTGGTAACTGGGAACTGCTTCCATTAGTGGGTATTTCAGCGCCCCGAATGTGGAACCTGGGATCATAGGACAGAACTTAAAATCAGGATGTGCCAGAACATCTGTGGTACGAGATTTGCGTGCATCTGTTTCTAGAAGGTGTGGTGACTGCAGGGCCTGCCTGTTGTCCTCTTTCTGCAGGACCCAGACACCCTCAAGTTTGTCCCCGGTCTGCAGAGTGGTCCCACCAGGCTTGTCAAGAGCAGCAGGGGTGGACAGATAAATGGGCAGATGGGAACTCAGGCTGAGCCCTGGAGCCAAGGGTGAGACCGAGGACACAGGCCTGGCCCCCTTCCCAGGGTCAGGGGCAGCCCCTGGCTGTTGGCTGTGATGTGTGGTGCATTTCCCCAGCCGGAGGCCCAGGCCCGTCATGCCCGCCCCGGGGGACAGAGCGGGGAAGGTGCTGAGCAGGGTCAGTCGGTGTGTTGGGGGGACGCCCCCCGGGGTGAAGGCTCCGAGGGCAGCCCCTGCATTGTGATGCTGGGAGCCTCATGCTCTGTGGCTCAGAGCAGCTGGGGATGCTTGCGGGGGACAGGACCCCTCTGCCCGGGTTCCCTTCTCAGGGTAGGGGCACCAAGACCGGCTTCCCAGGGGACGTTTGCGGTGACACCCGCCATGTGCCCGCTGAGTGGTCAGAAGCCTGAGCTCAAGGCCCGTCTCTCTCACTCGTTGCCTTCGTGAGCTGCACCCACCCCCACACCAGTCTGAGCCTCAGCTTCTCATCTGGGGGTGGAATCCTAATATCCGCCTCTATGCTGGGCATGCACGTGACCTCCGGGGAATGAGCATGAGGATGGCACCAAATGGGATGCAAAGTTTCGTGTTTTCCTCAGCTGTGGCCTTGCAGCAACCCGGGTTCCACTCCTTTCTCGGAAAAGCTTTGGATGGGAGTGGCGGGATTCTGTTTTGCGCTAGTCCCTCCGTGACTGTTGAGACCCAGGTTTTAAGGAGCACTTCCTGCATTCTCTCCTTCCCTCACTCAGTGGCCCATCGGTGCTTGCCTACTACATGCAGGGCAGGGATAAGAGAATTTCCAGTGATGCTGGTCTGTGGAAGAAAGTGCTGAGGGCCGTTAGCAAGTCCTTCCTTGCATTTTCTTTGTCATTTGGATCA
>NW_027950981.1:0-215 GCF_054177405.1 Leptonychotes weddellii | reverse complement strand
TGGTAAAATAACCAACGTTTCCACGATGTCCACTTACAAGAAGAACAGATTCCTGTTGAGCTTATGCAAATGCTTACGATTGCCATGGAAGAAAGACTACTTACTGAGACCTTTTGAGTTTGAGGGCTCAAGGAGAGAGAAAAGATAAATGCTTTCATTTGCTTATAAATGAATATTTTACCCCATTTCTGTAAGTCATAGATATGTAGCACCCC
>NW_027950980.1:0-215 GCF_054177405.1 Leptonychotes weddellii | reverse complement strand
AAGAGCAGCACGTGCAGAGGTCCTGAGGCAGGAATGTCTCCTGGCAGATGGAAGAAATAGAATGATGGTGGGGCTGAAGATTGTTGAGGTGTGGAGTGATGTAGTGCTAGAAGGTGTGGTGAGAGATTAACTAGGACAAGATCATGGGGGGCTTTATGGGCTGTGGAAGGATTCTTTGTTGTTGTTGTTGTTTTGTTTCGTTTTTGTTTTTAAGC
>NW_027950979.1:0-215 GCF_054177405.1 Leptonychotes weddellii | reverse complement strand
TGAGATGGAGCTTGAGCTCAGCGGGGAGTCTGCTTGAGACTCTCCCTCTCCCCCTATCCCTCCCTGCTGTGCTCGCTCTCTCATTCTCTCTCTCTCTCTCTCCAAAATAAATAAATAAATCTTTAAAAAGTAAAATAAAAAGATGTGTCTGAAAGAAGTGGAGTGGACAGATGAGGAGGTGGGAAGAAGGTAAGGCTGGGGAATGAGGGTGCTCT
>NW_027950978.1:0-215 GCF_054177405.1 Leptonychotes weddellii | reverse complement strand
ATCTCAAGCCGACTCTGTGCTGAATGTGGGTCGGACCCTGGGCTTGATCCCGTGACCCTAAGATCATGACCTGAGCTGAAATCAAGAGTCGAAATCAAGAGTTAACCTGCTGCGCCACCCAGGCGCCCTGCCATATTCTCTTTCAATGTATTGTTCAAATCTTTTTTATTTTAGGAATATTTTATTGAATTATATATATATTTTTTTTTTAATTT
>NW_027950977.1:0-215 GCF_054177405.1 Leptonychotes weddellii | reverse complement strand
TGGTAAAATAACCAATGTTTCCACGATGTCCACTTACAAGAAGAACAGATTCCTGTTGAGCTTATGCAAATGCTTACGATTGCCATGGAAGAAAGACTACTTACTGAGACCTTTTGAGTTTGAGGGCTCAAGGAGAGAGAAAAGATAAATGCTTTCATTTGCTTATAAATGAATATTTTACCCCATTTCTGTAAGTCATAGATATGTAGCACCCC
>NW_027950976.1:0-215 GCF_054177405.1 Leptonychotes weddellii | reverse complement strand
TCTGCTTCTCTCTCTGACCCTCCCCCCTCTCATGTGCTCTCTCTCATATAAATAAATAAAATTAAATTAAAAAAATATATTTTTGTACAGCATTTTAAAGAAAGTGTGCATAAACTATGTTACAGTGTCGTGTATTTGCACGTGGGTACCCTTTGCCCGTGTGCGTTTGCTTGTGCACCCATCCCCTCCACACACACACGCGCGCGTGCGCGCGC
>NW_027950975.1:0-215 GCF_054177405.1 Leptonychotes weddellii | reverse complement strand
GAAATAAGTCAAGCCAAGAAAGTCAATTATCATATGGTTTCACTTATTTGTGGAACTTAAGGAATAGCATGGAGGACATTAGGAGAAGAAAGGGGAAGATGAAGACGGGGGGGAATTGGAGGGACAGATGAACCATGAGACACTATGGACTCTGAGAAACAAACTGAGGGTTTTAGAGGGGAGGGGTGTGGGGGGATGGGTTAGCCCGGTGATGG
>NW_027950974.1:0-215 GCF_054177405.1 Leptonychotes weddellii | reverse complement strand
GAGCCCACCTGGAGTACCTGGGGGACAGCTGAGAGCCACAGATTTGCACGTGGTTCCTTGGCTGCCTCACTGTGCGCTCTTGGCATGGGCAGCTCAGTGATGCCAGTGGTGTGACTGCGTTTGGTGAAACTTGGGGCTCACTGACCGGGTGGTCCCCAGGTTGGCCCCTCAAAGGGAGGCCATGATCACCTGTTCGGTAAGTGAGGAAGCTTGTC
>NW_027950973.1:0-215 GCF_054177405.1 Leptonychotes weddellii | reverse complement strand
CTGCAAGAAATTGGCAAACTCCTAAAGGGTTCTAAAAACAGTATGATGGGGGGAGGAGCAAGATGGCGGAGGAGTAGGAGACCTGGATTTCATCTGGTCCCAGGAATTCAGCTGGATAGGGATCAAACCATTCTGAACACCTACGAACTCAACAGGAGATGGAAGAGAAGAATAGCAGCAACTCTCTGAACAGAAAAGCGACCACCTTCTGGAAG
>NW_027950972.1:0-215 GCF_054177405.1 Leptonychotes weddellii | reverse complement strand
TTCCACATACTGTTCTGTGTAAGCAATTAAGCTGCAGGAGGGAAGCAAAGAACGCCACTGATTTCCTGTAAAAACTTGTATTCTCTTTTACACAAACATTCTGTCTTTATGTAATTCTAAGTTAAAGAGAAAAAACACCTTTACTCCCAATTCTGGGACAAATCCAACTGTTTCCTTCTCATGACGAATGTATCATTTTCGCATTATGCAGTCAT
>NW_027950971.1:0-1228 GCF_054177405.1 Leptonychotes weddellii | reverse complement strand
CCACCACAAGGGGGGAGCCGGCTGTGGTCTGTGGATCAAGCACAAGAATGTACACACAGGGACACACGGTAGGTGCTTGGTAACTGGGAACTGCTTCCATTAGTGGGTATTTCAGCGCCCCGAATGTGGAACCTGGGATCATAGGACAGAACTTAAAATCAGGATGTGCCAGAACATCTATGGTACGGGATTTGCGTGCATCTGTTTCTAGAAGGTGTGGTGACTGCAGGGCCTGCCTGTTGTCCTCTTTCTGCAGGACCCAGACACCCTCAAGTTTGTCCCCGGTCTGCAGAGTGGTCCCACCAGGCTTGTCAAGAGCAGCAGGGGTGGACAGATAAATGGGCAGATGGGAACTCAGGCTGAGCCCTGGAGCCAAGGGTGAGACCGAGGACACAGGCCTGGCCCCCTTCCCAGGGTCAGGGGCAGCCCCTGGCTGTTGGCTGTGATGTGTGGTGCATTTCCCCAGCCGGAGGCCCAGGCCCGTCATGCCCGCCCCGGGGGACAGAGCGGGGAAGGTGCTGAGCAGGGTCAGTCGGTGTGTTGGGGGGACGCCCCCCGGGGTGAAGGCTCCAAGGGCAGCCCCTGCATTGTGATGCTGGGAGCCTCATGCTCTGTGGCTCAGAGCAGCTGGGGATGCTTGCGGGGGACAGGACCCCTCTGCCCGGGTTCCCTTCTCAGGGTAGGGGCACCAAGACCGGCTTCCCAGGGGACGTTTGCGGTGACACCCGCCATGTGCCCGCTGAGTGGTCAGAAGCCTGAGCTCAAGGCCCGTCTCTCTCACTCGTTGCCTTCGTGAGCTGCACCCACCCCCACACCAGTCTGAGCCTCAGCTTCTCATCTGGGGGTGGAATCCTAATATCCGCCTCTATGCTGGGCATGCACGTGACCTCCGGGGAATGAGCATGAGGATGGCACCAAATGGGATGCAAAGTTTCGTGTTTTCCTCAGCTGTGGCCTTGCAGCAACCCGGGTTCCACTCCTTTCTCGGAAAAGCTTTGGATGGGAGTGGCGGGATTCTGTTTTGCGCTGGTCCCTCCGTGACTGTTGAGACCCAGGTTTTAAGGAGCACTTCCTGCATTCTCTCCTTCCCTCACTCAGTGGCCCATCGGTGCTTGCCTACTACATGCAGGGCAGGGATAAGAGAATTTCCAGTGATGCTGGTCTGTGGAAGAAAGTGCTGAGGGCCGTTAGCAAGTCCTTCCTTGCATTTTCTTTGTCATTTGGATCA
>NW_027950970.1:0-215 GCF_054177405.1 Leptonychotes weddellii | reverse complement strand
GGGTCCTGGAAGGAGCTTGGTGTCGGGGCCTGGCCTGGGAGGTGCGGGGCTGAGGCAGCTCACAGCCTGGTGGAGGGGGTTCTCCGTGGGTGTGGCAGCCCTGTCCCTACCCAAGCCCATGGGCGGGGCCTGCACTGCGTTCCGGGGCGGACGGTGAAGCAAGGCCCTCAGACACTGCGAAGGTGTCACAGACGTGGGCTGTGTGCCGGGTGAGG
>NW_027950969.1:0-215 GCF_054177405.1 Leptonychotes weddellii | reverse complement strand
AAGAGCAGCACGTGCGGAGGTCCTGAGGCAGGAATGTCTCCTGGCAGATGGAAGAAATAGAATGATGGTGGGGCTGAAGATTGTTGAGGTGTGGAGTGATGTAGTGCTAGAAGGTGTGGTGAGAGATTAACTAGGACAAGATCATGGGGGGCTTTATGGGCTGTGGAAGGATTCTTTGTTGTTGTTGTTGTTTTGTTTCGTTTTTGTTTTTAAGC
>NW_027950968.1:0-215 GCF_054177405.1 Leptonychotes weddellii | reverse complement strand
ATCTCAAGCCGACTCCGTGCTGAATGTGGGTCGGACCCTGGGCTTGATCCCGTGACCCTAAGATCATGACCTGAGCTGAAATCAAGAGTCGAAATCAAGAGTTAACCTGCTGCGCCACCCAGGCGCCCTGCCATATTCTCTTTCAATGTATTGTTCAAATCTTTTTTATTTTAGGAATATTTTATTGAATTATATATATATTTTTTTTTTAATTT
>NW_027950967.1:0-215 GCF_054177405.1 Leptonychotes weddellii | reverse complement strand
TTCCACATACTGTTCCGTGTAAGCAATTAAGCTGCAGGAGGGAAGCAAAGAACGCCACTGATTTCCTGTAAAAACTTGTATTCTCTTTTACACAAACATTCTGTCTTTATGTAATTCTAAGTTAAAGAGAAAAAACACCTTTACTCCCAATTCTGGGACAAATCCAACTGTTTCCTTCTCATGACGAATGTATCATTTTCGCATTATGCAGTCAT
>NW_027950966.1:0-215 GCF_054177405.1 Leptonychotes weddellii | reverse complement strand
GCAGCTGAGATGTGCGGCCTTTCCTCACAAACTCCACGACCACTTGGGACTATCAACATGCTGTGTGTAAACAGAGCAGCCATCCTGGGACCGTCCTCTGCTTCCCCTTTCCAGTACCCAGGAATTGTGGGGCTCACTAATCAAGCACTTAACATGCCATGTAACCTTTCGCTTCTTGATCCTGAAACCTATCCAGGCAGTAAATCCTTGGCCTT
>NW_027950965.1:0-215 GCF_054177405.1 Leptonychotes weddellii | reverse complement strand
TCTGCTTCTCTCTCTAACCCTCCCCCCTCTCATGTGCTCTCTCTCATATAAATAAATAAAATTAAATTAAAAAAATATATTTTTGTACAGCATTTTAAAGAAAGTGTGCATAAACTATGTTACAGTGTCGTGTATTTGCACGTGGGTACCCTTTGCCCGTGTGCGTTTGCTTGTGCACCCATCCCCTCCACACACACACGCGCGCGTGCGCGCGC
>NW_027950964.1:0-215 GCF_054177405.1 Leptonychotes weddellii | reverse complement strand
GGAAATTTGTTACATGCAGAATAACACTTGCACACTTTGTGACTGCTCAAAAATTACTCATGATATTCAGAGTAATGACCAAAGTAAATGTCCTCATTTTTCATAAGGTAAATATTGGATTAAAAATACTATTTAAAATGAATTATATATCAATTCAAAGGAAAGTCAAATCTCCCTCATTTTAATTTTTTTTTTTTTTAAGATTTTATTTATTT
>NW_027950963.1:0-215 GCF_054177405.1 Leptonychotes weddellii | reverse complement strand
CATTTCACATATGGGTCCCTTTCCCCAGTCTCTCATACAAGAACACTGTAAAATTACTCAAGCTTCAGGAACGGCAAAGGTAACTAAAGCAGAGTAACTCTAGAATATTGATTCTTGGTGTTAGTAGCCTGGTAAATAGGCATCCAGGCACATGGGGTACCTAAACCAAGAGGTGAGTCGACAGCAGCCTTCCTTACAAGCCTGCTTCTCACTCA
>NW_027950962.1:0-215 GCF_054177405.1 Leptonychotes weddellii | reverse complement strand
GGAAATTTGTTACATACAGAATAACACTTGCACACTTTGTGACTGCTCAAAAATTACTCATGATATTCAGAGTAATGACCAAAGTAAATGTCCTCATTTTTCATAAGGTAAATATTGGATTAAAAATACTATTTAAAATGAATTATATATCAATTCAAAGGAAAGTCAAATCTCCCTCATTTTAATTTTTTTTTTTTTTAAGATTTTATTTATTT
>NW_027950961.1:0-1228 GCF_054177405.1 Leptonychotes weddellii | reverse complement strand
TGAAGTCTGAATCCTGGCGTGCCCGACACCAGGCCTCACGCCCACGCACACGTGCTCATCCTCCCACCGTTGCCGCCGTGTAACTCGACCCACAACCTCCGGTTCTTCACGCTGGTCGCACAGATGAACCACGTGGGAGACTGAAAACTATCCATGCTTGGCTGAGCCCACAGATTCTGCTTTAGTTGGTTTTTATTAGGATTGCCATTTCGAGGGTCTACTTTGCATATCGATCCTAAAAACTTTGGAATTGCAGGGCGAGCTATTTAGTGAGGGATTTAAATCGTTATGGAAGGAATAGAGATGGTTGGGCTGCTACTGCCCACCAAGCGGGGGATGCTGAGAAGCCGCAGATGCGGCAGGGCGGGGATCCCGGTGACAGATGGCGTGACGCGGCGCTGGACGATGATCTGACGCGTCTGACGGACTCTAATTCTTTCAGCAAACATCCACCCTGTGCCATGATCAGCATTAAGCTCTTCATCAATTAACTTGAAAATTGATAAAACACAGTACCTTTATCAAAACTTGGTAGAATTTTTGGTCCAAAGTTGTAGCAGCTAGGATTCTGTTTTTTAATTTTTTTTCTTTCTTTGTACATTTATATTTGTCCTTAAAAATAAAATATTGTACCGGGAAAGGTTTCTCTCTCCTGATTATTAGTTTATTGACGCAATGGTAGACTTCTAGAGACCTGCGCCTTCAGCGACTTTGGTTCTCTCCCGGGGAGGCGTAGGCTCCTCGTGACAGCTCTGTCCCATCCGGCCTGCGGTTTTAGAACAAAGTGAAACCAGTGACAGGATCTCCAGAAAGTCAAATTACAGAATTTAAGTTTCTGTGTGGATTGGTCCTACTCCCAGTTTATGAGCCTTTCCCAGAAGATTGAATGTGGCGAGGCAGGGAGAAAAAGAGCACCACACATACACCTCCAAGTCTCAGATTGCCCAGAGAAGGAGAGCTCCATCCAAGCCGAGAGGATGAACGGAAGCTGGGGCTGACTGAGGGGTTCGGGTGGCAGGACACAGCCACCGAGCCGGAGAGTGAGCGGGCCGGCATCCCGGGCCCCACGGCGGCAGCCAGGCAGAGCGCCGTCCTGCTTCCTGCTGGCAGGGACACCTGCTGGCCTTGACCCCGGGAGCTGGTGCTTGCCTTCCCGCAGGACTGGCATCCCGGTCCGAATGTGCTTGCCCTCCCGGAGACGTGGATGCGGCGGCAGAAGCCAGGGCGA
>NW_027950960.1:0-215 GCF_054177405.1 Leptonychotes weddellii | reverse complement strand
TTTCTAATATTTCTAATATTTCCTAATATTTCAGTCAATCTGCTTGCCACCTCTACACATGGTATTAAGTTTATGGTATTAATTAATTGTCATTCAACTTCATCTATTAGAAGAGGCTTTCATGAACTCAAAGCAGAAGTTAACTTGGCGTTGAAGACAAAGGGAGAAAGAGACTCAAACAGGTGCAAATACATGTGATCTTGAGATATCTGACA
>NW_027950959.1:0-215 GCF_054177405.1 Leptonychotes weddellii | reverse complement strand
CTAACACAGCACAGCGGGAAGATTCATTGTCCTCGAGCTGGCCTTCCACATTTCCAGCCCACATCTTTGTCCTGCGGTACCATCCCCGGGGACACCTGTCACTGTCATCCTTAGACGTCTATACCACGGTCCCCCACCATGGCCCAGGGTACAGCTCTCCTTCCTACCATGTTTTCCCCAAAGCGCCATCAGCACTTCCTCCTTGAACCCCTGCT
>NW_027950958.1:0-215 GCF_054177405.1 Leptonychotes weddellii | reverse complement strand
CCCCTCTGCTCATGCTCTCTCTCTCTCTCTCACTCTCTCTCTCAAATAAATAAAATCTTTAAAAAACAAAAAGATAAATAACTGATACAAGAAAAAATAATTAAACTTGATAATGAAACAAATTTGTTATGATATTAACTGATCAGACAGACTTTGGTTGTTTTTTTCCCCTAATGAACAAATGAACAAATATATTTCAACAACATTGCCAAAGT
>NW_027950957.1:0-215 GCF_054177405.1 Leptonychotes weddellii | reverse complement strand
AATATTTTGGTCTTTCTTTTCTTTAGACATCTCACTGAATAACACTTGAGCAATTTATTTTTGCATTTTTATATGGAAGAGATAACAGAATACAGAGTTAAAGACTGGGATGTGAAATTCATCTTTAGCAATTGTGACCTCATCATGGTCAGGCCATAACTATCGAATAATATTTGAGGACACTGAACAAATTAATAATCAGAGAACGTTAAAGT
>NW_027950956.1:0-215 GCF_054177405.1 Leptonychotes weddellii | reverse complement strand
ATAATTATATAGGAATATTAAAATGGTTATATACACTGATAACAATTCAGAAAAGGCTTAGTGCGCAGCATGATCGTTATTCTTTCCTTTTATTGAGCTTTAGTTCTTAGGGTGTCTATCAGTCCAAAATAAAATATAAAAAGGTTACACATATGTTATCCTTTCCATCAGAGAATATTTCAGGACTTATATACATGTAATTATTCACTTAGGCA
>NW_027950955.1:0-215 GCF_054177405.1 Leptonychotes weddellii | reverse complement strand
GCCACCCAGGCGCCCCGACAAGCACGTTTATTATTCCCTGACAGACAGAGGTGATTTTACCTGTGCCATAGCTAGAAAATGGCAGATCTAGAATGAGAGCCAGAACCTTCTTTTTTTTCTAAAAGTGTGTTCTTATTCCACAAAACCATTACTTGCTTCTAGGAAATAATGAAGTAAACACATTCTGCTTGAGGTAATCATGCTTTATAAAGCGT
>NW_027950954.1:0-215 GCF_054177405.1 Leptonychotes weddellii | reverse complement strand
ATAAATAAAATCTTTAAAAAAAAAAAAAAAAGACAATTCAACGGGGAAAGATAGTCTCTTTAATAGAGGGCACCAGAACAACTGGATTTCCACATACAAAAGAAGGTGGACCTTTACCTCACAACATATACAAAAATTAACTCAAAATGAATCAATGACCTATAAATAAGAGCTAAGACCATAAAACTCTTAGAAGAAAACATAAGGGTAAATCT
>NW_027950953.1:0-215 GCF_054177405.1 Leptonychotes weddellii | reverse complement strand
ATTTTGTGCTCCGTGGTTCTATCACTTGCCAGAAGCGGCCGACGGAGGCCCCTCCCCCGCCGTCTATCCTCCCGAATATCGCCTCGGATTCACTTCTCCGCACGTCCTACCTTCCAGAAAGTGGTCGCTTTTCTGTTCAGAGAGTTGTTGCTATTCCTTTCTTCGATCTCCCGTTGAGTCTGTAGGTGTTCAGAATGGTTTGATCCCTATCCAGC
>NW_027950952.1:0-215 GCF_054177405.1 Leptonychotes weddellii | reverse complement strand
TTGTGCCAGTACCATATTGTCTTGATGATTACAGCTTTGTAATAGAGTTTACAGTCCAGACTTGTGATGCCACCAGCTTTGCTTTTCTTTTTCAACATTCTTCTGGCTATACGGGGTCTTTTCTGGTTCCATACAAATTTTAGGATTATTTGTTCCATTTCTTTGAAAAAAGTGGGTGGTATTTTGATGGGGATTGCATTGAATGTGTAGATTGC
>NW_027950951.1:0-215 GCF_054177405.1 Leptonychotes weddellii | reverse complement strand
TGAGGGAGGAGGGCCCGGGGGCTGGACTCCTGGGTCTGAGGGAGGAGGGGCTGGGGGCCTGGACTCCTGGGTCTGAGGGAGGAGGGGCTGGAGGCTGGGACTCCTGGGCCCTCCCAGCCCCTGCTGTCCTGCCCTAGGCCCGTCGCTCTCCTCTGTGCTGAATGAGCTCCCCAGTGCTGCTACCCTTCGGTACCGAGGTCCTGGGGTTCTGCCGT
>NW_027950950.1:0-1228 GCF_054177405.1 Leptonychotes weddellii | reverse complement strand
CTAGCACCCCACCTCCCCGCTGCTTATCTAGACAACCCCCTTGCCCTAGCCATCTACCTTCTCCTCCCCCCACCCTCACCCCCACCCCAGGGCCACAGACTTCCTGTTGAGATCTCAGGGACCTCACTACCACAAGAAAAGGAGGAGCCTGGCCTCCTAGTCCAACCTCTCCTGCATGCTCAGGCCAGAACGGGAAAGCGGGTAAGGCTAAGTAAGACCCAGGCTAAGTTCCCGGGAAGGGGAAGGACAGGGACAGAAGGACGGGACAGAAGAGGAGACTCTCCCCCACACACATCCCACCCCAGTGTGTCTGGTACCTCTGGGACTGGCTGGAAAGTGGCAGAGGAAGGAAATGGTTACAATGGCTTCTCAGCTGGCCCAGGTGCCTGCCTTAGGCCCAGAGATTGAAGGAGGCAGACACATATCTGCCTGTCTGCCTGGCACCTCCCTGCTCTCTGCCTCGTGCTGACTCGGAATCTCCTCTTCCGGTCCTCCCAGATTCACAACATGCCTTTCTCCTGGGCTGGCTCAGCCTCCGCTCAGCTTCTGTGGCTCTGCCTTCTAGCGAGGTTGCCCTCATCTCTGATCTAACTCTCCGTCTTCCTGTGGGAGAGACAGTTCTGCCCCCGCCCCCAGCTCAGGTACCCACCATGCTCTGCCACTCCATGAGCCCTGTCTCTTTAAGGCACAAATAAAGAACCGCCTTGTTTGACCAGCCAGGGAGACACCCACTCCCCAGCATCCTTCTTGGCCACTTAGGTAGATCAAACCTGTCCTCCAAAGCCTACACACTTCTACCTCCTTCCCTTCTACTGTCCCAGCCACAGGAAGCTACATACCTTAGGAACGTTATGCACACGCATGCCCAACACAGACTCAGAAACCCAGTCACACACTTTCTGCTAGGGACTAGCCCTCAATGTGATGATGGCATTTGGAGATGGAGCCTCTGGGAAGAACTTAGGGTTAGCTGAGATCATGAAGGGAGAGCCCTCACGATGGGATTAATGCCCTTATAAGAGGAGGCACCAGAGAGCTTGTCTACAGCCCGACTGCAGGCCAGGGCGAGGGCTCTCACGAGGAACCAAATGGGCTGGCACCTTGATCTTGGATTCCTAGCCTCCAGAACTGTGAGAAATGAATTCCTGTTGCTTAAGCCAAGCAGTCTGTGGTATGTTGTTATGCCGCCCGAGCTGACAAATACACTTTCTCGCATGTATACAAGTGC
>NW_027950949.1:0-215 GCF_054177405.1 Leptonychotes weddellii | reverse complement strand
GCCTTGCTTTTATCAACTGTTTTCCTGGAGATTAATATTCTGGCTTGAACTACAGCCTGGTGGTCCTGCCCTATGCTGCTTCGCCTGCATCTCTGAGTATCACCTGTTCAGGACTTTGTCCTGCCTGTCTGTCCAAACTTTGTTTCTCTCCCTGTTAAGCCCTCCCTGTTTGCCTGGAATACCACCTGTTGTTTGCTGACATCTGTATTGTACCA
>NW_027950948.1:0-215 GCF_054177405.1 Leptonychotes weddellii | reverse complement strand
AGTTTATAAGTTCAAGGGTAGTTATAGCCAATTTGAACCAAAAAAGGTAAGTCTGGAGGTCATGGGATGTCTTACTGTGTCTGTTTTTAATCCTTTAGCACTGCCCGGAGTGAATTGACAGCAGTATCCTCCGAAGGACTCTCCAGTGCAAAGTGAGCTATGATGAATACATATATAAATATGTATCTGTACACACACACAAATACACACACACA
>NW_027950947.1:0-215 GCF_054177405.1 Leptonychotes weddellii | reverse complement strand
GTGTGTATAAACCTGGGTGCGTTCTGCACTGTGTGGGCTTGCAGCACGTGAGCCGTGAAGCCCCAAAAGCTGACTTCAGCGTGCCCATCCTCGCTCAGCTGATCCCGGTGGAGACGCTGACAACCGAGAAAGTACAGCAAGCAATCTTCTCCAGAAAGGAAGTAAAATGAGGAAATAACCCCAGGGCGGGGGGGGGGGGGGGGGGGGGGGGGGGG
>NW_027950946.1:0-215 GCF_054177405.1 Leptonychotes weddellii | reverse complement strand
AAATAGAAATCCTAATGTCTTCATCCTATATACCCTAGTGGGTCACCTTGTAAACCCCGCTATGGAAATGATTTTGGATCCTCAAGTTGGTGCTGATGTAGGAAGTATTGGAATGACCTTGGGGTTGGGGGTGGGGGGCCGCACACCTCTGGTTAGGGACTGGAAAGGAAAGGGTAGCCTCAAGAAGCCTGGGCTGCTCAGACCCCACACATTCC
>NW_027950945.1:0-215 GCF_054177405.1 Leptonychotes weddellii | reverse complement strand
TTCCTGGAGCCCAGATACCTATCTTTGGCATCTGAAAGTTGATACACGTCAAGGATTCTTGGCCAGTATAGAAGAATTAGGAAATGGATTCAGTAAAATGTAAGCGGTTATCAACTTTCCAGATTGTTCTCGGGCAGAAGAGGAGCCACAATGATCAATCTGTTCTGAGTCCTCAAAGCCAGCCCGGAAAATGCAGGTGTTGATTCCTTTGACAT
>NW_027950944.1:0-215 GCF_054177405.1 Leptonychotes weddellii | reverse complement strand
CCACATCTTGACAAAACAGTTTCATCTATGTACTCGTTTAACAACTGTTTATTAATGAAAACTCTCCAGGCCCTCGGGATTCAACAGTTTAGAACCAGGAGCCCGGGGCTCAGCATGGACATCAGTCTCAGAAATCCTTCCCTGACCCCTGGTCTCCTCACTCCTACTGCATGTATTCATGGTTCTAGGTATAAATAGATCCCTGCACCTACCGA
>NW_027950943.1:0-215 GCF_054177405.1 Leptonychotes weddellii | reverse complement strand
AACATCTGGGGGGGGGAAGATGGCAGAGGAGTAGGGGACCCTATTCCAGCTGGTCCCCGGAATTGAGCTAGATATATACCAGACCACTCTGGACACCCACAAAATCAGCCTGAGATGTAAGAAGATAGATCTGGATCTCTAGAAACAGAATTTCACAGGCAGTTGGTTTCAGGTATGAAGCGGGGAGCTATGATTCCACAGGCAGATATCAGAGG
>NW_027950942.1:0-215 GCF_054177405.1 Leptonychotes weddellii | reverse complement strand
CACGGGCGGTCCCGGGTCCCGTGAGCTCTCCCGGGAAGTCACAGCAGCTCTCTGCTTCCACAGAGATCCCGAAGAGACTGAAGGAAGCGCAGGCTGCTGCTGGAAAGGCTGTGAGCAAGGAGGAATTTCAGGCCGAATGCACAGCCCCAGCTCCAGAGTTCACTGCTACTCAGCCCGAGGTGGTGGTGGGGTCTGAAGGTGCATCGGTGCCCTTT
>NW_027950941.1:0-215 GCF_054177405.1 Leptonychotes weddellii | reverse complement strand
CAGACCCTATCGTCCGAGGACTCGATGCCAACACCCCTCTCAGCAAAGGCTTGACATTTCCAGACAGGAAGGGATCCGACACACGTTTGCTGACCACTTTCAGGGAAGACACCAAGGTGCTAAGGATAGAGACAGATAGCCTCCTCATGAAGAGACCAGCGCCGAGCAGCTCCCTCCAAAACCACACAATCACCCCCATTAGAGGCTAGCACTCC
>NW_027950940.1:0-215 GCF_054177405.1 Leptonychotes weddellii | reverse complement strand
TGAACTGTGTACCAACCAAAGAAGAAGACAACCCTTGCCCCGACATACGCAGACCACGCACTGAGGGTTCTGGAGGTCCGATGGACATCTATGTGGGGTACAATGGGGCACCGGGCACAGAGTCATCAAACACCCGAGGAGACGGGCACGGAGGAAAGGGTGTTGAAGCTGGTGCGGAAGGAAGAGTGCAAGGTCGTGCAAGTGAGTTACGGAGC
>NW_027950939.1:0-1228 GCF_054177405.1 Leptonychotes weddellii | reverse complement strand
GATACAATACATTAATAAAAGAAAGAACAAGAACCATATGATCCTCTCAATAGATGCAGAAAAAGCATTTGACAAAGGACAGCATCCTTACTTGATCAAAACTCTTCAGAGTATACCGATAGAGGGTACATACCTCAATATCATAAAAGCCATCTATGAAAATCACACAGCAAATATCATTCTCAATGGGGAAAAACTGAGAGCTTTCCCCCTAAGGTCAGGAACACAGCAGGGCTGTCCAATATCACCACTGCTACTCAACATAGTGTTAGAAGTCCTAGCCACAGCAATCAGACAACAAAAAGAAATCAAAGGCATCCGATTCAGCAAAGAAGAAGTCAAACTCTCACTCTTTGCAGATGATATGATACTTTATGTGGAAAACCCAAAAGACTCCACCACAAAACTGCTAGAACTCATACAGGAATTCAGTAAAGTGGCAGGATATAAAATCAATGCACAGAAATCAGTGGCATTCCTAAACACCAACAACAAGACAAAAGAAAGAGAAATTAAGGAGTCGATCCCAGGTACAATTGCACCCAATACCATAAGATACCTAGGGATAAATCTAACCAAAGAGGCAAAGAATCTGTACTCAGAAAATTATAAAATACTCATGAAAGAAATTGAGGAAGACACAAAGAAATGGAAAAATATTCCATGCTCATGAATTGGAAGAACAAATATTGTGAAGATATCAATGCTACCTAGAACAATCTACATGTTCAATGCAATCCCTATCAAAATACCATCCACTTTTTTCAAAGAAATGGAACAAATAATCCCAAAATTTGTATGGAACCAGAAAAGACCCCGAATAGCCAGAGCAATGTTGAAAAAGAAAAGCAAAGCTGTGGCATCACAATTTCGGACTTCAAGCTCTATTACAAAGCTGTAATCATCAAGACAGTATGGTACTGGCACAAAAACAGATAGATAGATCATTGGAACAGAACAGAGAGCCCAGAAATGGACCCTCAACTCTATGGTCAACTAATCTTTGACAAAGCAGGAAAGAATGTCCAATGGAAAAAAGACAGTCTCTTCAACAAATGGTGTTGGGAAAATTGGACAGCCACATGCAGAAGAATGAAACTAGACCATTTCCTTACATCACACACAAAAATAGACTCAAAATGGTTGAAAGACCTAAATGTGAGACAGGAGTCCATCAAAATCCTAAAGGAGGGGCGCTTGAGTGGCTCAGTTAAGCGTCTGCCTTTGG
>NW_027950938.1:0-215 GCF_054177405.1 Leptonychotes weddellii | reverse complement strand
AAAAATGAAGGGGGGGAAATCTGAGAGGGAGACAAACCATGAGAGACTAGGGACTCTGAGAAACAAACTGAGGGTTCTAGAGGAGTTTTAGGTAGAATGGACCAAGGGGAACCATAGGATGAGTCTGGGGCATCTTATAGTGCCAGAAAGTGCTTTAAAAAGAAGAAGAAGAAAAGAAAGAAAATTAAAAAAAAAAAAAGACAGGAATATGTTGA
>NW_027950937.1:0-215 GCF_054177405.1 Leptonychotes weddellii | reverse complement strand
GCATAATCCTGTATATAGAAAATCACAAAGAATCCACAAAAACATTATTAAATAATCAGATTACACAAGGTAGCAGGATATAATGAGATCAATATACCAAAATCAATTTTATTTCTTTACAATAATAATGAACAATACAAAAATAAAATTAAGAAAATAACTGCACTACAGGGGCGCCTGGGTGGCTCAGTCGTTAGGCATCTGCCTTCGGCTCA
>NW_027950936.1:0-215 GCF_054177405.1 Leptonychotes weddellii | reverse complement strand
TTTTTTTTTTTTTTTTAAAGATTTTATTTATTTTTTAGAGAGCGAGCGAGAGAGAAACAGCATGAGAGGGGAGAGGGTCAGAGGGAGAAGCAGGCTCCCCGCTGAGCGGGGAGCCCGATGTGGGACTCGATCCCAGGACCCTGGGATCATGACCTGAGCCGAAGGCAGACGCTTAACCATCTGAGCCACCCAGGCGCCCGTATAATAGATCTTTC
>NW_027950935.1:0-215 GCF_054177405.1 Leptonychotes weddellii | reverse complement strand
AGGGGCGGAGCAAGATGGCGGAGGAGTAGGAAACCTGGATTTCGTCTGGTCTCAGGAATTCAGCTGGATAGGGATCAAACCATTCTGAACACCTACAAACTCAATAGGAGATCAAAGAAAAGAATAGCAACAACTCTCTGAACAGAAAAGCGACCACTTTCTGGAAGGTAGGATGTGAGGAGAAGTGAATCCGAGGCAATATTTGGGAGGACAGA
>NW_027950934.1:0-215 GCF_054177405.1 Leptonychotes weddellii | reverse complement strand
TTAAGAGCAGTTAATCCCCTGCAGACAGCAAATATGCCATTAAGATGTGATGTGATGACAGCAGCCATACCAGCCCTCATGCCTTCAGTTCAGCCGGGAAGCTAGCCTGGCCCCCCGGCAGCGCGGCTGCGGCGCGGCAGGCTGGTTCAGGGTCAGGGCCCCGCGGCGCTCCCTCGCCAGGGCGGGAGAGACGCATGCGCAGACCTGCCGTGGGC
>NW_027950933.1:0-215 GCF_054177405.1 Leptonychotes weddellii | reverse complement strand
TGGAAGGTCAGGTACCTGGAGTCCCTGTCTACAGAGTCTATTCCAGGAAGGCAGTGAGTTTCCACACAGAGCACACCTTCTAGCTCTGCACACGTCCCTTACCACATGTTTCTAAATCCCCGCCACGGTCCTGGGGATGTCACTCACTCACTCGCTCACTTGTTCATTCATCAGACACTCCTGGGGTTCCGCTCTGTGCCAGCCCCAGGCTGAGC
>NW_027950932.1:0-215 GCF_054177405.1 Leptonychotes weddellii | reverse complement strand
GGATTAACATAAGAATAAAAAAAAAAAAAGAAGAAGCTGTGATATTTGAACTCAGCTTTGAAGGATTTCAAAAGAAGGAGTGGGACAGACATTCTAGGGAGAGGGGATTATTTGTGCAAATAATTATTTGTATATGTGCACATCAAAGCAATGGCAAGAACAGGTCCTATTCTGAGAACATTTTTGCATAATTGTAACATATATGATGAAGAATA
>NW_027950931.1:0-215 GCF_054177405.1 Leptonychotes weddellii | reverse complement strand
AGGGAAGAAACACAGGTCCCCAAATATAACAGCTGGTGAGCCCCCACATGCCTCCAGGCACCCCCGTGGCTACAAAGATGAGAGAACAGTCTCCAGTCTCTCTGTGCTGCCCCTGGGGCCCAGCTCTCCCTTCCTCCAACACAGAGAATGTCTAGGGAGCCCACAGTGCTGCCCCCTGTGTATCTATCTCTCTGCTCATCTCCAGAACAGACCAC
>NW_027950930.1:0-215 GCF_054177405.1 Leptonychotes weddellii | reverse complement strand
AAAATGTGGACTCACATGGACTACCAGTACAAAAGTAAATTGATACAACCTTTTTGGTGAACAATTTGGCAATATTTTTCAAAAGGTGCATATTTAAACCCGGGAATTCCATGTCTAAGTGTTTGTCCTATAAAAAAATGTACACATACACACAGTGCAATGTAAAAGAATCCTCATTGTGGCCATGCTTATTATAGCAAAATGCTGGAAATGAC
>NW_027950929.1:0-215 GCF_054177405.1 Leptonychotes weddellii | reverse complement strand
GTACAACATGTGCATTAACCATTAGAAGCAATGCTGGGCCATGCAGGACCCTGGAGACTCACTAGTTAGTAACCCTTTAGTGGCTGGGCTACTAGGAAGTCCAGGAAGGTCCCAGAGGAAGGGCCAAGGTGGCGGGGAGCACAGCACTTGGGAAGAGGTAGCAGGTTGGGGCAATGACTATGTATGAACTAGTCCTGAATGCTATACTGGTACAC
>NW_027950928.1:0-1228 GCF_054177405.1 Leptonychotes weddellii | reverse complement strand
TAACCCTAGACACTATCTGTCTCTACTTATATAAACTGCTGCCATCCCAGTCCAACTACCATCACCTCTGGCCTAGTCTTGTCCTCATTCCCTTGTAATTATTTTCCCCACGTCCACTATTTTTTTTTTTCAAGATTTTATTTATTTGACAGAGAGACAAATCGAGAGAGGGAACACAAGCAGGGGGAGTGGGAGAGGGAGAAGCAGGCTTTCCGCTGAGCAGGGAGCCCAATGTGGGGCTTGATCCCAGCACCCTGGGATCATGACCTGAGCTGAAGGCAGACGCTTAATGACTGAGCCACCCAGGCGCCCCCCCACGTCCACTATTGTTTCCCTCCTATGCACATACTACAGTCTAATCGTGTAAGAACACATCACATCATTTCCCTGCCTGAAACTCTTTAATGCCCTTCCACTGAAACCATCATGATTTGGTCCCCCTGCCTCCATCATTTATTCATTCAAATACTACTGAGCATAATCTTTGGGTCAGATTCCGTGCTGAGTGTCAGGGATTATGAACAGACTGGATTGCAAGGAGTTTATAGGCCGGCATGAATCACACACAACTAACACACAAACAGTTAAATTAGTAACTGTTACATGAATAACATTTCAAAAGTACTGTGAAGGAATAGTACAAGGACCCATGATTACAATAAAAGGAATACAAGATCTAGTTTAGAAGATCAAGGAATTCTTCCTTCATCTTATTTCCCTGCTATGCTCACTTACTACACACTTCTTCTTTAGTAGATCTCATGCTTTTTTAAGCTACCCAGAATCTGAATACCCCTCCAAATTAGGTGAACTTTGACTCCAAAGTAATCCAAACATAGGAAGACAAGGATTATTGCAGGAACTTTGAATCAAGAATAAATTAAGGACAAGAATGCAAAACTAGTCTATCTCATGGGCTGTACAAAAGTAGGTGGCCGGCTGGATTTGGCCCATGGGCCATAGTTTGCTGACCTCTGATTTGGACTCTGAACTCAAGAGAATTGTTGGCTCAGCGGAAAGCCTGCTTCTCCCTCTCCCACTCCCCCTGCTTGTGTTCCCTCTCTCGATTTGTCTCTCTGTCAAATAAATAAAATCTTGAAAAAAAAAAATAGTGGACGTGGGGAAAATAATTACAAGGGAATGAGGACAAGACTAGGCCAGAGGTGATGGTAGTTGGACTGGGATGGCAGCAGTTTATATAAGTAGAGACAGATAGTGTCTAGGGTTA
>NW_027950927.1:0-215 GCF_054177405.1 Leptonychotes weddellii | reverse complement strand
AACATTAACAAATATATTTTTTTATTTTTTATTTTTAAAGATTTTATTTATTTATTTGAGAGAGACACAGCGAGAGAGGGAACATAAGCAGGGGAGAGTGGGAGAGGGAGAAGCAGGCTTCCCGCTGAGCAGGGAGCCCGATGTGGGGCTCGATCCCAGGACCCTGGGATCATGACCTGAGCCAAAGGCAGAAGCTTAACGACTGAGCCACCCAG
>NW_027950926.1:0-215 GCF_054177405.1 Leptonychotes weddellii | reverse complement strand
AAAACTTTTACAACTATTTTAAGCCAGGACCCAGTTCTGGCTTTATTTATCTTTTAGTTCTGCCATTGGACCAACTGGGTTCCAGATAAGGCCTCATTCATCAAACTGAGTCCCAGAGTCAGGAAAACATGGTACACAGCTACAGTCAAAATATAATGGACACGAATCTCCGACATCACATAAACCTTTGCTGTTATAAGCAACTGAGATTTGGG
>NW_027950925.1:0-215 GCF_054177405.1 Leptonychotes weddellii | reverse complement strand
ATCCATTCTGTCACCCTACACTTTTTGATTGGAGTGTTTAGTCCATTTGCATTCAAAGTAATTATTGATAGGTGTGTAATTATTGCCATTTTGTTACTTTTTTTATGGTTGCTTTTTGTAGTTCTCTGTTCTTGTTCTCCTCTCATGGTTTGCTGGCTTTCTTTAGTGATATACTTGGGTTCCTTTCTGGTTTTGTTTTTTTTTTTTCCCATATC
>NW_027950924.1:0-215 GCF_054177405.1 Leptonychotes weddellii | reverse complement strand
GTCCTGACATGTGGAAATATTCATACCGCCTACTCACTAGCGTGCTGTTGTGACGCTAAAAGTGATTTCCTCCAAGTAGAGACTGGAGCGCAGTAACTGTCTGGTGCTTCACAACTGCTCTGTAGGTGTTCAGGTATCGACGGTCTACAGAATGAGCTGGACACCTGGTAGTGGGTGAAGCCAGACACGGGACTTGGATGGCTCCACTGCATGGG
>NW_027950923.1:0-215 GCF_054177405.1 Leptonychotes weddellii | reverse complement strand
CTCTCGCTCTCTCTCTCTGTCTCTCAAATAAAAATTTTTGAAAATAATCGCCTATTTTTTTTCTTTTAGAAAGGCTAAATTGTAAAGCGGGGGAAATCGGAGGGGTAGACGAACCATGAGAGACGATGGACTCTGAAAAACAAACTGAGGGTTCTAGAGGGGAGGGGGTGGAGGGATAGGTTAGCCTGGTGATGGGTATTAAAGAGGGCACGTTC
>NW_027950922.1:0-215 GCF_054177405.1 Leptonychotes weddellii | reverse complement strand
TAAAAAAAAAAAATCCAATACCTTAAATAGGGCCCAAGTGGAATCATT
The DNA here is from genome assembly GCF_054177405.1 of Leptonychotes weddellii. Taxonomy (NCBI): domain Eukaryota; kingdom Metazoa; phylum Chordata; class Mammalia; order Carnivora; family Phocidae; genus Leptonychotes; species Leptonychotes weddellii. The sequence goes on along the minus strand of NW_027950922.1, from coordinate 167 downwards.
AAGACTGTGGACTCTGGAGGCAGACTGCCTGGTCTGAACAGCAACTCTGTTCCTTACTAGCTGTAAAAAGAACCTTGGACAAGGTACTTAAACTCTCTGTGCCTCAGTTTTCTCATCTGCAAAATAATGATAGTAGTAGTAAGGGTTATATGACATAAGTCATTTAA
>NW_027950921.1:0-215 GCF_054177405.1 Leptonychotes weddellii | reverse complement strand
TTTGGCCCTGTCCTCTGAAAAGGCTGCTCAGGCTCCATTTTAAAATGGCTCCACTTAACATTTTTCACAAAAGTTATCAATTCACTGGTTAACTGCCACTTTATTTTTTTTTTTTTTAAGATTTTCTTTATTTATTTGACAGAGAGAGACACAGCGAGAGAGGGAACATAAGCAGGGGGAGTGGGAAAGGGAGGAGCAGGCTTCCTGCGGAGCAG
>NW_027950920.1:0-215 GCF_054177405.1 Leptonychotes weddellii | reverse complement strand
GGTCCTGGGATCGAGCCCCGCATCGGGCTTCCCGCTCGGCGGGGGGCCTGCTTCTCCCTCTCCCACTCCCCCTGCTTGTGTTCCCTCTCTCGCTGTCTCTCTCTCTGTCAAATAAATAAATAAAATCTTTAAAAAAAAAAATTGAGTCAACAGACAGTCCATATCCCTGTGAAATTCATTTTTTTCTCGTTTAAAAAAACAAACAAACAAAAAAA
>NW_027950919.1:0-215 GCF_054177405.1 Leptonychotes weddellii | reverse complement strand
GCATAAGCAGGGGGAGCGGCGGAGGCAGAGAGAGAAGCAGGCTCCCCACTGAACAGGAAGCCCAATGCGGGGATCGATCCCAGTACCCTGGAACCATGAAGGCAGATGTTTAACCGACTGAGCCACCCAGGCGTCCCTAAATTGCGTACTTTAAAGGGAGAACTTCATGGTTGTGAAATGCATCTCAATAAAGCAGTTATTTAAAAAAAAAAAAA
>NW_027950918.1:0-215 GCF_054177405.1 Leptonychotes weddellii | reverse complement strand
CAACCGACAGAATGGGAGAAGATATTTGCAAATGACATATCAGATAAAGGGCTAGTATCCAAAATCTATAAAGAACTTATCAAACTCAACACCCAAAGAACAAAGAATCCAATCAAGAAATGGGCAGAAGACATGAACAGACATTTTTCCAAAGAAGACATCCAAATGGCCAACAGACACATGAAAAAGTGCTCAATATCGCTCGGCATCAGGGA
>NW_027950917.1:0-1228 GCF_054177405.1 Leptonychotes weddellii | reverse complement strand
ATTTGTTCCATTTCTTTGAAAAAAGTGGATGGTATTTTGATGGGGATTGCATTGAATGCGTAGATTGCTCTAGGTAGCATTGACATCTTCACAATATTTGTTCTTCCAATCCTTGAGCATGGAATGTTTTTCCATTTCTTTGTGTCTTCCTCAATTTCTTTCATGAGTATTTTATAGTTTTCTGAGTACAGATTCTTTGCCCCTTGGGTTAGATTTATCCCTAGGTATCTTATGGTTTGGGGTGCAATTGTAAATGGGATTGACTCCTTAATTTCTCTTTCTTTCATCTTGTTGTTGGTCTATAGGAATGCCACTGATTTCTGTGCATTGATTTTATATCCTGCCACTTGACTGAATTCCTGTATGAGTTCTAGCAGTTTTGGGGTGGAGTCTTTTGGGTTTTCCACATAAAGTATCATATCATCTGCAAAGAGTGAGAGTTTGACTTCTTCTTTGCAGATTTGGATGCCTTTGATTTTTTTTGTTGTCTGATTGCTGTGGCTAGGACTTCTAGTACTACGTAGAATAGCAGTGGTGATAGTGGACATCCCTGCCGTTTTCCTGACCTTAGGGGAAAAGCTTTCAGTTTTTCCCCATTGCAAATGATATTCGCTGTGGGTTTTTCATAGATGGCTTTTATGATATTGAGGTATGTACCCTCTGTCCCTATACTTTGAAGAGTTTTGATCAAGAAAGGATGCTGCACTTTGTCAAATGCTTTTTCTGCATCTATTGAGAGGATCATATGATTCTTGTTCTTTCTTTTGTTAATGTATTGTATCACATTGATTGATTTGCGGATGTTGAACCAACCTTGCAGCCCAGGGATAAATCCCACTTGGTCGTGGTGAATAATCTAATAATCTTTTTAATGTACTGTTGGATCCTATTGGTTAGTATTTTGGTGAGAATTTTTGCATCCATGTTAATCAAGGATATTGGTCTGTAATTCTCCTTTTTTTTTTGTTTGTTTTTTAAAGATTTTATTTAGTCATTTGACAGAGAGAGACACAGCGAGAGAGGGAACACAAGCAGGGGGAGTGAGAGAGGGAGAAGCAGGCTTCCCGCCGAGCAGGGAGCCCGATGCAGGGCTCGATCCCAGGACTCCGGGATCATGACCTGAGCCGAAGGCAGACGCTTAACGACTGAGCCACCCAGGCGCCCCTGTAATTCTCCTTTTTGATGGGGTCTTTGTCTGGTTTGGGGATCAAGGTAATGGTGGCCTCAT
>NW_027950916.1:0-12491 GCF_054177405.1 Leptonychotes weddellii | reverse complement strand
AGCACATACCCTCTTTATCTCTCCTTCAAATCTGAATAATAACCTCACCAGGTAGAGTATTCTTGGTCGTAAGTTTTTTCCTTTCAGCATGAAGTGTCACCTTTAAATGGGACAGATCCTGCCATATACTCACAGTATATGCATATGACTAAATGTGTGAGGTGATGGATGTGTTAATCAACTAGATGGGGGAGATCCTTTCACAATGTATATGTATATCAAATCATCACAAAATGCACTTTCATTATTGTATAATTTTATTTGTCAGCTACAAATAAAATGCTACAAATATATGTACAACATCTATCAATTATACACACTTGAAAAAAACTGTGCTATCAGATCACATAAAAAATAAAGAACTTCAAAGTGTTGTCATTGTTTATTGCTAAAATGCACAGTAAGAAAGGTTTACAAAAGACATTAATTCCAAGGGCAAGGAAACTATGAAAAGTTGAGGAAGTTGAGCAAAGGTGTTTTCTTAAAGATTTCTGCTTTTTGGTATGAAGGTCTTGGACACTGCTATTGTAATTGTGAGCTTCAAAATATGTTATTTGAATAAAACAGATGCAGGATGAATTAATCTAGTGAGTACCTCTCATGCTTTTCCTGTCAAACAATCTTTCCTTATATAGTTCCTTACAATAACTCATTCTTAATTAAAATATAATATTAAGTTGCATGGCATTACAATGTTATTTGTCATACTTCTATAACAATGTAGCTTTAGTAGTTTATCACAAAATGTCTAAAAATATTTCATAGATACTATATCAAAAAGCACCACTATCCATAAATATCTTGAGGAAGAATCTTCTCAGGGGCCACATGAGTATCTTGGGAAAAGATGGTAACCTAGGTCAGGGACAGACTGGCAGTTAATGGTAATTCTGACGTGAGTGTCTCTTTCCTACTTGAGACTCACTAGCTGGTTTATGTGAAAATGATTTTGCAAAAGTGCTAAAGCCAGGGTTGTAAAAGATAAAGAAATGACTTTCCAAATGCAATGAGGTAGCAAAACTACATGTTAGAAAAAACCTTCAGATTAAACACAAACTGTAAATCATCCAAGAAAGATATGCAGGCACAGATTTCATTCAGACTATGCTAACTTTCTATCAATAAACAGAGTTAAATTAAAACCATTCTTTAAAAAGAACATTTATGGGGCGCCTGGGTGGCTCAGTCGTTAAGCGTCTGCCTTCGGCTCAGGTCATGATCCCAGGGTCCTGGGATCGAGTCCCACATTGGGCTCCCTGCTCCTTGGGAAGCTTGCTTCTCCCTCTCCCACTCCCACTACTTGTGTTCCCTCTCTCGCTATATCTCTCACTGTCAAATAAATAAAATCTTAAAAAAATAAATAAATAAATAAATAAAATAAAAAATAAAAAGAACATTTATAATACACAACCATGACTAACTTCTTCCCTTAAACAAGAAGGAGGAGGAGGAGGGGGGAAGGTGGAGGAGGTAGAGGAGGAGGAGGAAGAAGATGAAGGAATACCCAAACAGATTATAAATTCACTTGGTTAATTAGCCAGGCAATGCTATAGGGACTTTAATCTGATTTCCATTGAATCACAGATGCCCTACAAAACCTGTGAACAGCCTAAAGTTGAAAACAAAATTTTGTTTATACGTAGATAGGAGAATTTCAATATTTTAATCAGATTCCCCAAGGAAGTCCATGACCCATCCTACCAAAAAGTCAAGGACCATTCTTCCCAATGATTATATATATTATATATGTAATGATTAAATATTCCATGATCTGTTAAATAACATAAAATAGCTAAAGCAACAAGGAACTCCTAAAAAAAGTAGAACGTGGCCCTAATTTTGTGTATGCAGTGAGTTTAACACCTTTTGGAAATCTATTGTTTTATGGAAGGAGAGAATGGGATGGATTTTACATATAGGAAGTATTCAAATTCTGACCATGACTTGTCCCTCTTCTTTGCTGCATTGTGATTCTTACTTTTTGTTTTGTTTTGTTTTGTTTTTGGAGTCAGCTCTTTGCATTTACTTATTGGAGTACACCATATTTCCCAAAGTAACCAGCAAAAATGACAACTCAAATTGTATAGGCCGTATAGAGCTGGTACAGGAAGTCTATCCAGATTGACTATACTCCAGTACTTGATTTCTCACCAGCAATAATCTGGGATACCAGAAGTAAAATGAGGAGGAAATGTATTTCTGAGGTAAACAGTAGAAGACCCATTTTGTGTACTAACTGATCATACCCTGAAGGCTGAGAGAGCTGAATTCAAATCCCACTTTCCCACCTAATACGTGTATGACTCATATAACGTAGGGTAAAAATATGTGAATTGTAAACAGAGCTACTAGTATATACCTTCCAGGGTTTATGTGAAAATTGCATGAGTAAAATGTAAGTGAAATATATTGGAGACAATTAATGCTAGTTTCTTTCCTAGGCTGACAGCAGTATTTAGGGAATTTCTAGCAATGACACCCAAGTGTGCTGTGTGTCCCACAATGATCTTCTTGAGTGACTGCTCTTAGTCCACTACCTCCCCTGTATCTTTATGCTAAAAGTTCCTTTTGGGTTCTTTGGCCAGATATTGGTCTATCTCCATAATAATCCCAGAGCCCCCAAATATCCTGAGATACTGGCCAGGGTTACTTTTTTATCTTTGGATATGTTAGCCAAACTGGAAAGAGCCCCAAAGGCTTCCAGCTTCTGCTCTGAAGTCCACACCAAAAGGAAGAAATTTGATAATGGAGAAATAAAAATGTTTCCATAATAGCATAATGAAATGGAATTCAAGGACCCATTTTAACATCTCTATATAGATGAAACCAGCTCAGTTGATTTCCTTTCTACTAGAATCAAGTCTGAATTTAGATAAGGATCGGTTCATTTGGAATTTACAATAATATTTACATGATACGATTTTTATAAATCCTTAAGCAAAATCTGTAATTACTAGTAATTTTAAATTGACCTAACATAAAACCTTATTGACTACAAAAGTTTCTTTTAACTTCCTTTCACCATGTTTTCTTCATTTCTTTAACTTCATTAGCAGTTACAAATGGAAACATATCACTGTCCACCAAAGTACCATTGTCTTATAATTTAATTAGTACACCTTTATTTTTTACAATTTATTTATTTATTTGAGAGAGAGAGAGACCGTGCGTTGAGTGTGGGGAGAGGCAGAGGGAGAGAATCTTCAAGCAGACTACCCACTGAGCATGGAGCCTGATGTGGGGCTGGATCTCACGACCAGAGAGATCATAACCAAAGCGGAAACAAAGAGTCGGATGCTCAAACAACTGAGCCACCCAGGTACTTCTAACTGTTACACCTTTTAGCTCATCTTTATCTCAATAATGGTGAATTACAATGCAATCCACACTTGTTATTTATCTAGTCTATATAATAACATGAGTTCACAGATACTTTGTCATTATCCCTATCACCACTGAATTATAAATATTTTTCTGTAGGAAAAATGTGGAATATCTAGTAATATCTAAGTTAGATTTTATACACGTTGTCAAAAACAATCTTTCTAGTTACTGACACTTAGTAGTGTGAATAATATATACACCACAGAACTGAAAAGATTAGTAACTTGAGAATATTCTTTCTTTAGAAGAATATTTTACCCCAAAGGAAATGGGCCATGGAAATGTGTATTAGGAAGAACAATGAAGAGTCCAAGTTCTTCTGGTCATGAGACACCAGGGAAAGTAACACACACCTGCCTCAGAAGCAAATGGAACGTGAGCAGAAGTCTGCTGGGGATGAGGAAGTTTCCAAAAAAGATATTTTCAACACTTCCCTATCTCCCTCCATTATTCCATGCTCACCTTGATAAGACAAACGTGAGGACTAAAAAGGGTCCTAATTCCTTGTTGGCCTGGGGTCATCTAGGTTGACCTGGAGTGACCCTACTTAAGTTTTTGTCATGGGTTTTTCCTTTCCAGATGAAGTGTCATTAATAATTGTATTCATATAGCCAAGATGGGTTTGGTAGCCTTCTATTTTCTACTTCCTGCCTCTGGCACACCCACCTCTAGTAACAGGTGAGAAGCTCGTGAGCAGCAGACAGAGCTCTCATTTTAACGTTTGGTTGGATCTGAAGAAGACAGGTAATGACCTGCCTGTCTCTATCGCTGACCTTCTCCAAATGAAATATTACCAAATCCTCCTTACAAAGACAGCATCCAGTGTGATCAAAGATAAAATGAACCATACTTGACAGTGGTGTAAGGAGGTAGTGGGAGAAGAATGAGATGCAGAAGCCACTTTGAGACCTGTTGTACCAGCCAGACATGCTGTGGCCCCTGCTAAAGACGGAGAAGAACAGAGCTGTCAGGCCATGGGTCAGGGGGATCGGTGAAGAATATGGGAAATTATGGGTTCAGTGTACAGGAAATATGTGAAGGGAAAGGAGATTGAGCAGTTTCGTCTGAGAACAAACAAGAGAAGTCTCAACACTCATACTACAGTGGTTGTGTCATTAATTTATAATTGTTTATATAACTTATTTTGGCAAAGCTTCATTTTGCAGTGAACCATTGTGCCATCAACTAGCTCTAAAGTTCTTCTTTAATGAAAATATTTAAGTACCAAATTTACATTTCTCAAACAAGTTGATGATGAATGTGCAACTTTTCAAAATGTTTGTCAACCGAGAGTCATGGTAATATATTCAATTCTGTGAAAATCAAAAACATAAATCTGCTGAGAAAGAATATCTTTTTAAAAGTCAGCAATTATGTTAAAAAGCCTGTACCTGAACACAATGATTTCAGATGTGAAGTGCAGAAGAGGTGTTGTCATCTCACTCTGTAAAGTATGTCTGCACTTACTGTCAAATGCCTGACTTCGAGATTAGTTCTAGAAATTATTTTATTCCAAATTTTCTTGTGCACATAGGTAGGTAGGGCTATTAATATGTTGTTTCCATTTAGCAAATGAACTTCACAAACAGTTAAATGATCCTGGGTCATAAATGCCCCAAATAGAAGCATAGAAATGAAAACCAGTTAAATTCCCAGAATGATTTGAATTTTAAAATCTAATTTGTACATCTGAAACAAAGCTTTTAGAAACTCATTCTGTTAAACTGAAGCACACAACATTATGGTAAATACTACCGTAAATGTAGTTTAAAGTTCATCATTGGCAAAAAAATATATTTGCTTTTATGGTGATAATATGAATACAAATTTTGTTGGAACCCAGCTGTAGAATAAAAACAGTGTTCCTAATAAATGTACTTGGAATTGGTTGAGATGAATTATAATTAATACTAGTTTCTAGTTTCAATATTGTACCAATCAAAATACAGCTGTAGTTGTCAAAATTTATCTGTGTGTATGTATATTTGTGTGCATTTTTAAATAAATCTCTAAATTTTGAATGTTTTTTCAAAGTATTCAATACATGTAGTTTCAAAAATGATGGCTTTTGAAGCTTAGGGTCAACTGTAATTACTGAGAGTAAGCTGAAAAAGAAAGAATAAGAGCATGGAACAAATTAAACAACTAGAAATCAAATTCTCTTAGGATAGCTTGAGTTGTGGGAAGAATCTTTTTTTTTAAGATTTTCTTTTTTATTTTTTTTTTAGCATTTTATTTATTTATTGGGGGAGAGGGAGGGAGGGGGGCAAAGGGAGAGGGAAAGAGCCCCAAGCAGGCTCAACGCCCAGCATGAGAGATCATGACCTGAGCTGAAATCAGGAGTTGGATGCCCAACTGACTGAGCCACCCAATCGCCCTAGTGGGAAGAATCTTTTAATGGAGCTTCTATTTTTCATTGGATAATTTTAAACTCTGTCTCAGAATTAAAAAATAAATAAATAAAATTGAGATGACCTCCAACTACATGGTATCTAAATTGGTAAAAACATTCAAAAGAATCAACTTATTTGACAAACTTTACCTTACATATTTGTCCAAGAAAAATTACTATGAATCAAGGACAAAAACAGTATTTATGAAAATATTTGACTCAAAATATTTATCATTTTATAATATGAATATATTAGAATTAAGAGTATTCTTATAAATCAAGCATGTGCTTTAGATTTAGAAAATTACTTATAAGACTCACATTAAAATTATATAAGTTAGACTTCAAAAAAGAATATTTTCCATTTAGCAAAATTTTTCCAAGTTTATGAGAACCTCAGTACTTGCAGAGTGAGGATACTGATAATTCAAAATCTTATGGTTTACAGAGAAATGCCAACTGAAGGAGTATTTTGAATTTAACAACCATATGATAGAATAAACTGTATTCAAAATCAGACCTTCAAATCACTGCCTTAGCCCATTTTCCTATATATGGGAATTTATTAGTCAAAAGTGACTTGCAATAAAAAGATTATTAATTATAGTAATATTTCGGGAAAACCGGGCACCTGGGTGGCTCAGATGGTTAAGCGTCTGCCTTCGGCTCAGGTCATGATCCCAGGGTCCTGGGATCGAGTCCTGCATCGGGCTCCCTGCTCCTTGGGAGCCTGCTTCTCCCTCTGCCTCTCTCTCTCTGTCTCTAATGAATAAATAAATAAAATCTTTAAAAAAAAAAAAATATTTCGGGAAAACCAAATGATGTTGCTAATGAAACATTATTTAAAATATTATTTACTTTATCTCATGTTTTTCTAATTTCTGTTTTTAACACATTTTTATAATCTACCTACTATGTAAGTGCAATGATACATGTGTAGGATTTGTAAGTATACACGTATGGCAGATACATATGGAAAATGTTTTTTACTGATGGGCTGCATAAAGAGACAATGTGGAGACCAACACAAGGAACGTAGAGATTCTTTTCTGAAACTACCTATGGGACCAAAGAACATGGCTTTGAGAGCTTCATTCTGCTTATTGAGAAATGTCCAATTATCTCTGGATACACCGTAGTGCTCACTGAGCACAGATAAAACAGTCAAGGCACGCGGGCTCCACAGTCCACGGGAACTCTACTCTCACTACCCGCAAAGTTCTCATTTTTCAAGGACGTGAAACCACAATCATTGCTGGAGAGAAGACAGATTCAGAAAACAGAGAATTTCTTACTTTTTCATTAAGTTTACCCTGTGCCTTATGAGTGTCCCGAAGTGAACAAATTCTTCTTTCCCGAATCCTGAAGACTTGGAAGATTCGTACATTGCAAAGAAGTTTGCAATATGGCTTTTAATGACTTAAACCTTCTCATCAACACAATGGTGACTTGGGACAAGAAGGATGGAATAAATGGAGTGAAATATTGCAGTTCTGAAAGTGTTATTCTAAAAAATACATGTATTGGAGAAGTCTTGCCCTACTGACATTCTACCCTAATGTGGGAAAGTTATCCAGCTTTTTTTCTCTGTAGTCTATTTGCCCACAGGTAGTGCCTGGACGTATGATTTTGAAACAAGGGTTACAAGTTTAGGAGACTGGGACATTACTTCCCACTTCCACTACAACTTCCTTCACCCCCAAAAAATAAAAATTTAAATTAAAAATTCATCCATGGGATGCCTGGATGGCTCAGTCGGTTTAAGCGTCTGCCTTTGGCTCAGGTCATGATCCCAGGGTCCTGGAATCGAGTCCTGCATTGGGCTCCTTGGTCAGTGGGGAGCCTGCTTCTCCTTCTGCCTGCCTCTCTCTCTCTCTCTCCCCCTATCTCTGACAAATAAAAATATTAAAAAAAAATAAAGTAAAAAAATTCATCCAGAAGAGCTTGGGACAAAAGGGAAGTATATTTGGGTGTCGTTTCAGAAGGAAGATGTTTACTGGGAGCTGCAGTAGCCTGGCAGGCTCGTGGTGGGCAGCGTAAAGAACTGAAAAAGCACCAAGGAAGGCAGCCATAAAAACATGTTTGTTTTTTTTTTCTTGTTTGGATTACCACGCACAAAAGACTTAGATTATAAATAAGCATATATAACTCTGATTCACCACATTTTAATACATGCATTTTTATAGCGCAATTTGACCAAAAACTCCAATTCGTAATAGGCATTTCTATTTAACATCAAACTCTCAAAATTAAAATAATGACACTCTAAGGGAAACATTCCTTTATTAATAGGCTATATCCTTCATTCATATGCATGGATGGGGTTGTCTGAGAATACATTTTATTGCACGTTCCTGCAATATTTCCCAGGAGCACTTCCTTCAATGGATGGCCAGTGCATAAGGAACCCATAGATGAAGCTGCTCCATGCTGGAAGTCTAAAGCTTACATAGAATAAAATAACATACTATAACTACTCTCAATAGTTTCAGAGCTGTGATTCAGTAAAAGGAATAAACCAAATTTTAAAAGCAACCATCCTCTCAGAAATACCAATGAAAATTAAAGATGACAGCCCTGTATGACATGGAATCCAACATCAGGCTAATTTTAGAACATAAGTGATTGTCTTCTGTATTAAGGACACTTTCTAAATAAACATCTTTATACTCTTGAAATCACCCATCTCCATCAAAATATTTTGAAGGCTGAAGCTCATAATGAAACCTCATTAGCTCATGCTTCCAGGAGCCAGAAGCACCTCAGAAGTCTGGGTGCTTTTCTAAGAGGCCACGGCTCTATCATTTTCTGAAAAGCATATCCTCATTGGTAGGACTCTGGTATACAAAGATGAATTTAATTACTAAAATACAAATAAAATAACACTGTTCTGCATTTGTAAAACTGCCCCAGAACATATTAATTGGGCAGGGCGTATATACAACTTGTGCTTGGCATCTGGGAGGAAGCAGTCTTGTAGGACTGAACCCATAACCTTGGTGATCTGATGCTAACTCTAGGCACTCAACGTCAGAATTGCTTGGTGTGGGGAAGAAACCTATACATCTGGAGTACAGAGGTATTCAGGGAGTAAACACAGTGAGGTTTTTTTCTTCCTTTCAGTTAGCATGACCCATTTTTTTGGAAAAAAAAAAACAACTGTGTACAGAGCTTTGGACATGTGTAAACCACCATATTAGTTAATGCAACTGATGTAAATATAAAACTATACTACTAACATCTGCTTCTATCTTAGTAAGAAAGAAGTATATAAACTATAGAAAGCAGAATGTGATAAATGCTTTGAGAAATAGAAGCACACAGTGAGGAGGATAGTGGAGATATCAAAGAATGGTAAGAATGATAAATGAGGAGTATAGTGGAGATATCAAAGAATGGCTCTCCTCTATATATCATGGCCTTGTGCCTATTTTGGGGCCACTGGAACCAAGCAGTATTTTGAAATGGAGAGTTAACTCCAGTCTCACTCCTGATCTCCAGGAACTTACATATTCCCTACGTATAAAGGCAAACCTAAAAATCAATTAACCTCAACTTCCTTTTCTCTGGCTCTTTCTGTTTTCAACATAAACAACCATCAACAGTTTTATTTTATTTGACATGCTATGCGGGTTCCAGAGATGAATAATGTCACAGTCATGAAACAGAGAGGCAACAGTGTGTCACTCTCAATCGAGGCACTCTTTCTTTTGTTAATAAAAACATTTTGTAAAAATTGTGCACTTTTTTTTTGCCTCTGCTTGAAAACAGCATTTGCAGTTTCAAAACAAAAATACCAGAGCAGTTTAGTTCTTCATAGTGAAGATTACTTCCATGTAAATATTCCTTTTTTGAAGAGGTTTTTTAGACTAAGCCACAGCATCAACAACAAAAAAAGCATAACAATAATCTTTAAAAAAAAAAACTTTATAAACCTTTCTTCTGTTTATTTTTGAAAAAAGTGGCAGCATGAACTCATCTTTCTAAGGAGCATTTTGCGGTTTATACAGCTTATTCTATGCACTTTACAAGCTAAATTTAGACAATTATACTCAACTCTGAATTAAATTTTAAAAGAATCTTTTTTTGCTTGGTGAAGTTTTCTTGAGTCTCAAATGCTGAACCACATTTTAATCCCTTTGAATTCTTAAGAATAAAAGCTATTCAAATAATTTGAAAACTTCTATCAAGAATCCTGGCACTTTTCCTGCAGATAAAATGGGCATTCCATTCCTCCCACATAGCAAGCTGTGAAGGCAATACAACTATTTCCTAAACATAGACCTTTCTTTCTCAGTTCATAGTGCATAATTTTGGTACAATATATTATTAAATAACTGACACTGATAAACAACTATGGGGTGCAGTCTATGAGATTTCGATAATACAAGTCACAGAATTATTTAAATTAGTTATCCGTTACTGTGCTGGCATTTAGCTCTCCGGAGCTAAATTATCAACTCGATTCTTGACACAGGAAATCATATCTAATTTTAAAAACATCAAAAACAATAATAAAAAAGTAATAGTAGCAATCAGACTGTCTATGATAATCATCATCACAGTCATCAACATCACAGTGAATTTTTCCTGGACATTTAGATTGAGACAGGCATAGTTCCAAGCATGGGTTTCTCCAATCTTAATCTACAACAGCCGTTTATGAGGTAATCACTATTATTGTGCCCCTTTTACAGATAAGAAAATTGAGGCAAAGAGAAATACTGAGCTTAGGTTGGTGTGAGGATTAAGATTGCTTCTATCCTTCCTCTATTCATGGATTACAGGGATGCCAGATAAAATATAAGATGCCTAGTTAAATTTTAATTTTAGATAAAAATGAAGTAATATTTTATATATTTTAATAGAGATATAATATACAATATCTCCATTACAACTATATCACATATGATATTTGAGACATATTTATACTAAATAAATTTATCTGAAATTCAAATTTATTTTTATCAGCTAAATCTGGCAACCCTAAATTAGCAGTTTTATAACACCCTTCCATCCCCAACCCAGATTCTATGCCTGATATTTCAATAATCAATATGTACAATATACACACACGAAGTACTATATAAACACACACATACTTGCACAATAATAATTTTGAATATTCTACTTTAGGAGTGTTAAAGTTCTGATAATAGTTTCCAAATCTTATTGAGCACTTACAATGTGTCCTATGTATTCTAAGTGCTTCACATGTCTTAATGCATTTAATTCACAGAACAACCCTGTGATGTAGGTATCAAAATGGATCCCATTTTTACTAATAAAGAAATTGAAGCATGGAAAATGCTATGGTCTGAATTTTTGTGTGCCCCCAAAATTTGTATGTTGAAATCCTAAGCCCCCAGGTGATGGCATTACCATTAGGGGTTAGTTAAGAAGTGGGGCCTTTGTGAGGTGATTAGATCGTGAGAGTAGAACCCTCATGAAAGGGATTAGTTCTCTTATAAATGAAACCACACAATGCCCCTTAGACCCCGCTACCACGTGAGGACACAGTGGGAAGTCAATAGTCTGCAACTAGGAAGATGACCTTCACCAGAATGCAGCCATGCTCGTGCCCTGATCTAGGACATCCCAGCCTCCAGATCTGTGAGGAATAAATTTCTGTTGCCTATAAACTACCCTGTGAGGATTATTTTGTGATAGCAAGCCAAACTAAGACAGAGAGGTTACATACTTTGGCTAAAGGCACATGACAAGTGGTAGTGTTTGAGCCCAGGCCATTGGCTATTAGACATACTGCTCCAAATTGCAACTCTACATAGAATAACAGCCAGGGAGACAGATGCTGAACAAAGTGCAGAGTTTTTTGAATGTCAACCAGCCATAATAGATGAACTTTGCTGAGGGCTCAAGGCAATCAGTAGAGACCTTAGAAGGGTCGTATCTCAGCACTAAGGCTCAACTAGTCCTAAAGTAAAGACAACTATAAACAAGCCTTAACAAAGTCATAAGAACAAGCCTAGATGGGTCAAGCTGACCTGCAAGTAACCTGGCTTCCTGATAAAATAAACTCCAACACTCGTAATGGAAGACACAAAGTCTGAACACTGCCTCTGACACCCAGTGAAATACTCCTCAGAGTGAAAACCAGAAAGAAAATCAGTCAGTAGATCAGACCCACCCATTATAAGTGCCAGGGATACTGGAATTAGCAAACAAGGACTTTAAAACAGCTACAATAAACATGCTAAAGGACTTGGGGCACCTGGGTGGCTCAGTCGTTAAGCGTCTGCCTTCGGCTCAGGTCATGATCCCAGGGTCCTGGAACCGAGCCCACATTGAGCTCCCTGCTCAACGGGAAGCCTGCTTCTCCCTCTCCCACTCCCCCTGCTTGTGTTCCCTCTCTCACTGTCTCTCTCTGTCAAATAAATAAATAAAATCTTAAAAAAAAAATGCTAAAGGACTTAAAGAAACAAAAAGAACTTCTAGAAAAAAAGAGTATAAAGTCTGAAAAAAAAAAGTCTGTTGGATGGACCCGATAGCCCGGTCTACTATGAAGACATGAAATAGATACAGAAACCATGAAAAGTACAGAAAGACAAGGAAAAAAAAATAATTTCAGTGACTTCTGGGACAGTTTAATATAGGTGTAAGTAGAGTCTGGGAGAAAAAGAGGTAAGACAGACAAAGTTTTTTAGGAAGGAATGTCTAAAATTTCCCCCAGTTTAATAAAATCTCTAAATCTACT
>NW_027950915.1:0-215 GCF_054177405.1 Leptonychotes weddellii | reverse complement strand
ATTTATTTGAGAGAGTGGGAATGAGAGAGAGAGAGTACATGAGAGGGGGTAGGGTTAGAGGGAGAAGCAGGCTCCCCGCTGAGCAGGGAGCCCGATGCGGGACTCGATCCAGGGACTCCAGGATCATGACCTGAGCCGAAGGCAGTCGCTCAACCAACTGAGCCATCCAGGCGCCCCTCTTGTGTCCTAGTTCTACAAGGTGAGTTATTCAGTAT
>NW_027950914.1:0-215 GCF_054177405.1 Leptonychotes weddellii | reverse complement strand
GAGCTTTGCATAAAGAAGCCGGGCTATTGGATACAAACTCCCACCAGAATGTCTATCATTTCAACACTGCCCTAACTGGGTACAATGGCAGTGTGAAGTCATCCTGAGGTCTTAAATGGCACCATGCCTGTGATTTTGAACATTTCTCACTTACTTATGGAGGAACTTGCAACCCTAAAATTTTCATCTGTACCTTACACATCAAATGGCAGATA
>NW_027950913.1:0-215 GCF_054177405.1 Leptonychotes weddellii | reverse complement strand
ATCATGACCTGAGCCGAAGGCAGACGCTTAACGACTGAGCCACCCAGGCGCCCGAACAAATAAATCTTTAAAAAAAAAAAAAAAGAAATCACATAGATGAAAATCACGAGGTGCTTTTCTTCCCCCTATCAATCATTCCAATAATCTGATAGAGCAATGAATTTTAGCACCACTTTCTACAGATGTAGAAACCAAAGCTCAGGCATGCAAAGTGT
>NW_027950912.1:0-215 GCF_054177405.1 Leptonychotes weddellii | reverse complement strand
TTTCTCTGAAGGACAGTCTACAGATCAAAACTTTAACATGTTTTAACATCATCTTCTCTATCTATAAGCAGTTTCCCAGTGAAGTCTTTTACATGGAAATTCAAATGTCTGAGATACTCATTATCTTTAGGGTAAAGAAATGCTTGGCAGACTTTTATCTTTGACCAGTTTATATGGCCCTAATGTCCTTGTGCCTGTGATGGCTAAAGTATGGA
>NW_027950911.1:0-215 GCF_054177405.1 Leptonychotes weddellii | reverse complement strand
GCTGGGAAGTGGTCAGGCTGGGATTTGAACCCAGTCCTTTGTGTGATATCGACTCTCCCCGTCCCTCCCACCCCTCCCAAGTTAGGGGCCCCTCCTGCACACTCCTGTGTGTCTCCCAAGCATCTGCCTGACCGTTTCTCCATCCCCCCATCAGGCCTGGGCTGTGAGGCCCCCCGCAGCCACCCTGGGTCACACCTGCCTCTGATCCCCAGGCC
>NW_027950910.1:0-215 GCF_054177405.1 Leptonychotes weddellii | reverse complement strand
GGGATGGAGTCCTGCGTGGGGTTCCCTGATCAGTGGGGAATCTGCTTCTCCCTCTCCCCCCCTGCTCATGCTCTGTCTCTCTCTCTCTCAAATAAATAAAATGGAAGGAAGGAAGGAAGGGAGGGAGGGAGGGAGGGAGGGAGGGAAGCAAGCTCTATGGATCAGCACAGGCCCCCAGAGTGGCTTTTGGGAAAGACATTATGTAGTCCAAGTCT
>NW_027950909.1:0-215 GCF_054177405.1 Leptonychotes weddellii | reverse complement strand
TGCCATTTCCTCAATTCACTCTTCATTGCCAGAATGAAGGTAGGTCTGGCTGCAAGAGCCATCACCCCACAGAGCTGCAGCATCACTTTAAGGGGTGAGGCTATTAGGGTTTGCCACATTGTGCCTTTTTCCTTCACCCAGTGTGTCTATAGACAATAGATTATACACACAGACATACACACACACACACACACACACACACACATATATATACA
>NW_027950908.1:0-215 GCF_054177405.1 Leptonychotes weddellii | reverse complement strand
CGCTTGCTTTCTTTTCTCCCCCCTCGGGCTCTCTCTTCGCGGGGGGAAGAGGCTCAATTTGTAGCCTATTATCCTATACGAAAATGTCCATTGAAAAGTATGAATAGTTTCATTGGGCTAAATTTTAATAATGCCAGAGGGTGGGGGAGGAGAGACAGGCAGGCATGTGTGTGTGTGTGTGTGTGTGTGTGAGAGAGAGAGAGAGAGAGAGAGAG
>NW_027950907.1:0-215 GCF_054177405.1 Leptonychotes weddellii | reverse complement strand
AACCCACGAAGCATGGTGATGTGTGGTCCATGGCATCTTCTGCTAGGGCTTCAAGGCACAGCAGGAGGTAGGAGGGGGAGTCTGGACTTTCCTGCTGCCCTCCCCCCTCTTCAGAACATGCATCCAGAGCATCAGCACTTTAGGGACTCTCTGGGCATTAGAATCATATGGTGTTAAAGGAGAGTCCATAGTAATAAGCATGGCCCACATTTGGC
>NW_027950906.1:0-215 GCF_054177405.1 Leptonychotes weddellii | reverse complement strand
ATAGGTCCATAGTTCTTTTTTTTTTTTTTAATGAATAAAGAAAGTTTATTATAGGC
Source organism: Leptonychotes weddellii (assembly GCF_054177405.1). NCBI lineage: Eukaryota > Metazoa > Chordata > Mammalia > Carnivora > Phocidae > Leptonychotes > Leptonychotes weddellii. Next base: position 159 of record NW_027950906.1, on the reverse strand, counting down.
AAAAGAACCTAAGAATTGCTTCTGCAACATCCCTTACAGTTAGAATGACTTTTCTTCCTGACTGTGGGCTTTATACCTATTGTCATTACATAGTTATTAATGGTATTCCTTGCTACTCTCAAGAAGTTTTCTAGTTTGGAAAACAAATTATGTGATCAC
>NW_027950905.1:0-1228 GCF_054177405.1 Leptonychotes weddellii | reverse complement strand
ATGATATTCATTGTGGGTTTTTCATAGATGGCTTTTATGATATTGAGGTATGTACCCTCGATCCCTATACTCTGAAGAGTTTTGATCAAGAAAGGATGCTGTACTTTGTCAAAAGCTTTTTCTGCATCTATTGAGAGGATCAGTGGTTCTTGTTCTTTCTTTTATTCATGTATTGCATCACATTGATTGATTTGCAGATGTTGAACCAAACTTGCAGCTCAGGGATAAATCCCACTTGGTCATGGTGAATAATCCTTTTAATGTACTGTTGGATCCTACTGGCTAGTATTTTGGTGAGAATTTTTGCATCCATGTTCATCAGGGATTTTGGTCTGTAATTCTCCTTTTTGATGGGGTCTTTGACTGGTTTTAGGATCAAGGTAATGGTGGCCTCATAAAACGAGTTTGGAAATTTTCCTTCCATTTCTATTTTTAGGAACAGTTTCAGAAGAATAGGTATTAATTCTTCTTGAAATGTTTGGTAGAATTCCCCTGGGAAGCCATCTGGCCCTGGGCTTTTGTTTTCTGGGAGATTTTTTATGACTGCTTCAATTTTCTTAGTGGTTATAGGTCTGTTCAGGTTTTCTATTTCTTCCTGGTTCAGTTTTGGTAGTTGATACATCTCTAGGAATGCCTCCATTTCTCCCAGATTATCTAATTTGCTGGCATAGAGTTGCTCATAATACGTTCTTATAATTGTTTTCATTTCTTTGGTGTTGTATTCATGATTTTATTTATTTGGGTCCTTTCTCTTTTCTTTTTGATAAGTCTGGTCTGGGGTTTATCAATCTTGTTAATTCTTTCAAAGAACCAGCTCCTAGTTTCGTTGATCTGTTCTACTGTTCTTTTGGTTTCTATTTCATTGATTTCTGCTCTGATCTTTATGATTTCTCTTCTCCTGCTGGGTTTAGGCTTTAGTTGCTGTTCTTTCTCCAGCTCCTTTAGGTGTAGGGTTAGGTTGTGTACTTGAGACCTTTCTTGTTTCTTGAGAAAGGCTTGTATTGCTATATACTTTCCTCTCAGGACTGCCTTTGCTGCATCCCAAAGATTTTGAATAGTTGTGTTTTCATTTTCATTGGTTTCCATGAATTTTTTAAATTCTTCTTTAATTTCCTGGTTGACCCATTCATTCTTTAGTAGGGTGCTCTTTAACCTCCATGCATTTGAGTTCTTTCTGACTTTCCTCTTGTGATTGAGTTCTAGTTTCAAAGCATTGTGGTCTGAAAAT
>NW_027950904.1:0-215 GCF_054177405.1 Leptonychotes weddellii | reverse complement strand
CAAGAAAGGAGCCAATGCTGAGAAATTTAATAGTAATAAAGATAACCGAAAGCCTCAATACCTAATAGCCACTGAGCATATATCATGGGCTGGGCACTCTTCTTTTTTTTTTTTTTTTTATTCTTATGTTAATCCCCATACATTACATCATTAGTTCTAGATGAAGTGTTCCATGATTCATTGTTCGTGCACAACACCCAGTGCTCCATGCAGAA
>NW_027950903.1:0-215 GCF_054177405.1 Leptonychotes weddellii | reverse complement strand
CTCAGCTCGGCTCCCCATCACATATTCTTATGGATATATCATGTTTTATTGAACCATCCCTGTTGGAAATTAATGTTGGTCCCTATAAATCATTTTCTGTAACTCTTGATTATTTCTCTAGGATGTATATCTCAAAATAGAATTAAACCAAAGAGCACTGAGATGTCTTTAAAATGCATAAGCAGGGGGCACCTGGGTGACTCAGTCATTAAGCG
>NW_027950902.1:0-215 GCF_054177405.1 Leptonychotes weddellii | reverse complement strand
ACAAAGGCTTGGCTTCTTCAACTCTCCCCTTTCCTTTGGACCATCAATTTCCCTTGACTACTTATTGTTTTCTATTAGCATTAAAATATTTTGTGATATTTCCTGTCTTAAAAAACCCCATCTTTTCTGGACCAAATGTCCCCCTCTAGCTATCACTTCATTCCTCTGCTCTTCTTTGTTGCAAAAATTCTCACCAAATTGTCTATATTTAGTGC
>NW_027950901.1:0-215 GCF_054177405.1 Leptonychotes weddellii | reverse complement strand
GCACAGACAATGAATCATGGAACACTACATCTAAAACTAATGATGTAATGTATGGGGATTAACATAACAATAAAAAAATTAAAAAAAAAAAGCCAATATGCTTGAGGTGCTGGAAACACCCACCCATGTACAACATGGCATAGCACTTGACAAGAACATGGATTCATTATTTATTAAAAGTAAAGGTCTTTCATTTAGAAAACTATGTCTTTAAT
>NW_027950900.1:0-215 GCF_054177405.1 Leptonychotes weddellii | reverse complement strand
ATAAAAAAATAGTTTCGTAAGATTGGTATTATCTTCTTTTTTTTTAAAGATTTTATTTATTTGTCAGAGAGAGAGAGAGAGAGAGCACAACAGGGGGAGTAGCAGAGGCAGGGGGAGAAGCAGGCTCCCTGCCGAGCAAGGTGCCCAATGTGGGACTCGATCCCAGCTCCCTGGGATCATGACCTGAGCCAAAGGCAGACGCTTAACTGACTGAG
>NW_027950899.1:0-215 GCF_054177405.1 Leptonychotes weddellii | reverse complement strand
GGGCAGCATGGGATCTGGGTCCCAGCTCAGCCAGCCAGGGGCTCTTTCCTTCCTGTACCTTCTTGTCCTATCTGGGCTCAGAACCTGCGGCAGGATGCTCACCCCCCTGGGGCCGGCCATCTGCTTTCCTCAGTTTACCAATGCAAATTTCTTCTGCAGACAGACCCAGAAATACAGCTTGACTAGCTCCCTGGCCGCCCGGTGGTCCAGCCGCG
>NW_027950898.1:0-215 GCF_054177405.1 Leptonychotes weddellii | reverse complement strand
TAATTTTGTAGCTAATGTAAATTACAGTGCCTGTCTTTGGATTTCAGTGATTTGAAGTGACATTCTATTAAAGGTGTTCCTGACATAAACAGGATTAGGTGGTAATGGGAGAATTAAACAAGAATTATGCTTGGCTGGTAACCTTGAGACTAATGGTCTTCAAGAATAACACAGAAGTCTTTCTTTCTCTCCATTTTTTATACTGTGATCTCTCT
>NW_027950897.1:0-215 GCF_054177405.1 Leptonychotes weddellii | reverse complement strand
CCATCTTCCATGCCAGCGGACCTCAAAAGAAAGCTGGGGTAGCAATTCTTATATCAGACAAATTAGATTTTAAACTAAAGTCTGTAATAAGAGACACAGAAGGACACTATATCATTCTTAAAGGGTCTATCCAACAAGAAGATCTAACAATTGTAAACATCTATGCCCCCAACATGGGAGCAGCCATCTACATAAGCCAACTGTTAACCAAAATA
>NW_027950896.1:0-215 GCF_054177405.1 Leptonychotes weddellii | reverse complement strand
ATGGTATATATAGAATAAAAAATGCATATGTTAAGGACTTGGGGAAAAAGTAACAATAACCAATAGCAGGTCACATTGCTTCTGGATGCTAGGACTTTGGGTGGGTTTGCTTTTGCCCTCTTTACAGTTTTCCAGATCTTTGGTTTCTTTTATTTCAAGGTTTCATTTATAATGGGGGAAAAAGCAAACTTTATGATTACAAGTAGAATTACTCA
>NW_027950895.1:0-215 GCF_054177405.1 Leptonychotes weddellii | reverse complement strand
AGACTGGGTCCGACTGAGAAACCAGACCCGCTGGGCTTGGACTCGGCCCGGAAATTGCCTGAAATTGGACTGGGTCCGACTTAGAAACATGACCGGGTCTAGGAACAGAGTGGTTCCGACTTGGAAACCAGACCTGGTCCGGGAACAGAGTGGTTCCGTTTGGAAACCAGAGTGGGTCCGGGAACAGAGTGGTTCCGATTCGGAAACCAGACCGG
>NW_027950894.1:0-1228 GCF_054177405.1 Leptonychotes weddellii | reverse complement strand
TCGGGTGGTTCTTGGAAAGCGCCCTGCCCGGCCGCTGAGCCCAGCTGAGAGCTGTGCCCCGCTCTTCATGGCTAAATATTTGCCCCAACAAACTGCTTTCCGCCCTGCGTCCGCCCTCTCCCCAGCGCGCTGTTCCCGTCTTCCACGCTCAACGGTGCTAAGACCCTATGGGGCCCTAGGCCCGAAAGAAACACCTCCCCCAACTCCCTGCTTAGCAGGCACCCGACGGGCCACAGACAGCAGTCAGAGGCGACTACACAGCCCGCCCCGGGGAAAAGAGAAAGGCGCCGTGAGGGCGACGCAGCAAGGGGTCGGAGGAAGACCACCAGCTGGGCAGACACCGGGATTCTGGCCGCCCCAGCGCTTCTGGCGGACAGCACGCTCCCAGGCCCCATCCTTCCCCGGACCCAGGCCAGGACCGTGGGAGGCGGCCTGCGCCTCGGCCCGGAGGACGACTCTGGCTCAGCGGACGAGGTCTGGGCAGGGGTCTGGAAGCGTCAGCGCTAGAATGAGCAGGACGCGCGGGGCCCAGGCCAAAGCGCAGAGCCTGGAGCTGGGGCAGCGGCGGAAGAGGGGCGGGTCAGGACAGCCCGGGTGGGGGGCAGCGGCGCGGCGGGGCGGGACCCGGGTGCGGACCCGCCCGGCCCTCTCCCCAGGCAGGCACCAGGCGGAAAAGTCCGAGAATCTTTTTATAAAACACGGGTGGGGGCTTGCGTAGGCGACGGCGGGACGTGGCTCCGGAACGTGGCGGGGCGGGCGAGGCGGGGGATGGACGGGGGGGGGCGCGGGCTACACGAAGATCTGGATGCGGTCGCGGATGGGCTGGCGGCAAATGGGGCAGGCGCTGAGCGCGGCGCCGCAGGGCGCGCACGCGCCGTGGCCGCACTGGAACACGAGGCGGATGTGGCTGTCGATGCAGATGGGGCAGGTGATGCGCTCCTCCATCTGCCGGTAGCGGCTCTGCAGCTCCTCCACCAGCTGCCGCGGCGGGCCGGGCGCCGGGGTCGCGCTGGCCACCTCCGTGCCGTCTGCGGGCCAGGATCCGGGGCAGGGGTGAGGGGAGGCGGGGCCACGAGCTGCCGGCGTGCGGTGCGGGCCGCGGGTGGAGGCGTAGTCGCGCCCGTGGGGGCGGGACGTGCGCGCAGACGCGGGTCTGGGTGAGCCACCCACCTGGACGCAGCTTCTTGCCGATGACCACCTGGCACCTGATGCATTTCTTCATCCTGCG
>NW_027950893.1:0-215 GCF_054177405.1 Leptonychotes weddellii | reverse complement strand
TGCAGATAACCTTTCGAGTTAGTCTTTTTATTTCCTTTGGATATATCCCCAGAAGTTGGATTGCTGGATTGTAGGGTAGCTCCATTTTTAGTTTAGTTTTTTTTTATTCTTATGTTAATCCCCATACATTACATCATTAGTTCTAGATGAAGTGTTCCATGATTCATTGTTCGTGCACAACACCCAGTGCTCCATGCAGAACGTTCCCTCCTCAA
>NW_027950892.1:0-215 GCF_054177405.1 Leptonychotes weddellii | reverse complement strand
AGAGCAGAGGCCTGAGCAGAGGCCCTGGGTCTCAAACCCCTCTCCCACCTGTGGAGGTAGCCTTCCACTTTCAGACCGAGACTCCAGCACCTGGCGACACCGCTGGGTTCTGTCGAGGCAGAGCCTAGCTAGTGACCCAATCTCCCTGCAGTGGGTGCCCTTGGCCCTGCACACCCACACACGGAGAACAGAAGATAGTGTGGATGGAGGCCTGG
>NW_027950891.1:0-215 GCF_054177405.1 Leptonychotes weddellii | reverse complement strand
TGCCATTTCCTCAATTCACTCTTCATTGCCAGAATGAAGGTAGGTCTGGCTGCAAGAGCCATCACCCCACAGAGCTGCAGCATCACTTTAAGGGGTGAGGCTATTAGGGTTTGCCACATTGTGCCTTTTTCCTTCACCCAGTGTGTCTATAGACAATAGATTATACACACAGACATACACACACACACACACACACACATATATATACAGACATA
>NW_027950890.1:0-215 GCF_054177405.1 Leptonychotes weddellii | reverse complement strand
GCTCTGGGCAGAACCGGGGGGAGCTGGGGGCCAAGGCACCTGGGTGGGGACGGCTCCGTCCTCTGCAAAGGGGCTTGCGCCCAGGCTCTGTCTCCTGCGTGCTGAGAGGGCGCGGCGGGGCCGTGTGCTGAGGTGTCCGGCACAGGGCCCGGCACACCGTGGTGCCGGCAAGAGCAGCCTCCGCTTCTGGTCCCCAAGCCCCAAACCCAGCCTGC
>NW_027950889.1:0-215 GCF_054177405.1 Leptonychotes weddellii | reverse complement strand
TATAATACCCAGAGGCAGGCTGGCTAAATTCACTCCATCATATGTAACTTTTAAAAATTTATTTATTTATTTATTTATTTTTTAAGACTTTATTTATTTGACAGAGAGAGAGAGAGCACAAGCAGGGGGAGCAGGAGGCAGAGGGGGAGGGAGAAGCAGACACCCTGCCGAGCAGGACCATGGGATCATGACCTGAGCCAAAGGCAGCCGCCTAA
>NW_027950888.1:0-215 GCF_054177405.1 Leptonychotes weddellii | reverse complement strand
AAGGCCAAGGATTTACTGCCTGGATAGGTTTCAGGATCAAGAAGCGAAAGGTTACATGGCATGTTAAGTGCTTGATTAGTGAGCCCCACAATTCCTGGGTACTGGAAGGGGGAAGCAGAGGACGGTCCCAGGATGGCTGCTCTGTTTACACACAGCATGTTGATAGTCCCAAGTGGTCGTGGAGTTTGTGAGGAAAGGCTGCACATCTCAGCTGC
>NW_027950887.1:0-215 GCF_054177405.1 Leptonychotes weddellii | reverse complement strand
AAATCGGAGGGAGAGTTGAACCATGAGAGACTATGGACTCTGAGAAACAAACTGAGGGTGTTAGAGGGGAGGGGGTGTGGGGGGATGGGTTAGCCTGGTGATGGGTATTAAGGAGTACATGTACTGCATGGAGCACTGGGTGTTATACAAAACCAATGAAACATGGAACGCTACATCAAAAACTAATGATGTATTGTATGGTGACTAACGTAACA
>NW_027950886.1:0-215 GCF_054177405.1 Leptonychotes weddellii | reverse complement strand
GTAGTATATGTTTGAGCTGAGGCCAGTTATTTGCTTTCTCTGATCCTCCGATCATTTATCTGTCAAAGAATCACATTAGGATTGCTAACAGGATTCAATCAGTTTATGGTGTCGGCACATAGTAGGTACTCAACCCTAGTCTCTGTCTGGCCAGATATCCCTGCCATTGTAGGGACATTTCACTTTTGACCTCTGTTGTAAGCTGGTTCTCACAC
>NW_027950885.1:0-215 GCF_054177405.1 Leptonychotes weddellii | reverse complement strand
TTTGTCCTTTTCATGTGAAGAGTTTGGGAAAGTGCTTTAAATTGATCATAAGGGGAGTTGATATGTAATTGATAGCACCTTCATGAAATGATAAATTCAGAGACCAAGCTTCTAGAGAACAGAGGGGGTGTTTATTTTGCTTTCTATGTTGTGTTTACACTGCTGGGCACCCTGTGAGTATTTGGTAAAGCTTCGGAGCCACAGAGAAGCTTGAG
>NW_027950884.1:0-215 GCF_054177405.1 Leptonychotes weddellii | reverse complement strand
ATCCATTCTGTCACCGTACACTTTTTGATTGGAGTGTTTAGTCCATTTGCATTCAAAGTAATTATTGATAGGTGTGTAATTATTGCCATTTTGTTACTTTTTTTATGGTTGCTTTTTGTAGTTCTCTGTTCTTGTTCTCCTCTCATGGTTTGCTGGCTTTCTTTAGTGATATACTTGGGTTCCTTTCTGGTTTTGTTTTGTTTTTTTCCCATATC
>NW_027950883.1:0-1228 GCF_054177405.1 Leptonychotes weddellii | reverse complement strand
TTTTAATCAGGAAAGGATGTTGTATTTTGTCAAATGCTTTTTCTGCATCAATTGAGAGGACCATATGGTTCTTCTCCCTCCTCTTATTAATGTGTTCTATCACATTGATTGATTTGTGAATGTTGAACCACCCTTGCATCCCAGGGATAAATCCCACTTGGTTGTGGTGGATGATCCTTTTAATGTATTGTTGGATCCTATTAGCTAGGATTTTGTTGAGGATTTTGGAAATCATACTCATCAGGGATATCGGTCTGAAATTCTCCTTTTTGATGGGGCCTTTGCCTGGTTTGGGGATTAAGGTAATGCTGGCCTCATAGAATGAGTTTGGAAGTCTTCCTTCTGTTTCTATTTTTTGAAACAGCTTCAGTAGAATAAGTATTATTTCTTCTTTGAATGTTTGGTAGAATTCCCCAGGGAATCCATCAGGCCCTGGACTCTTGTTTTTTGGGAGGTTTTTGATCACTGCTTCAATCTCGTTACTGGTCGTTGGCCTATTCAGGTTGTCAATTTCTTCCTGTTTCAGTCTTGGCAGCTTATAGGTTTCCAGGAAGGCCTCCATTTCATCCAGATTGCTCAGTTTATTAGCATATAGTTGTTGATAATAATTTCTAATAATTGTTTCTATTTGCTTGGTGTTAGTCGTGATCTCTCCCCTTTCATTCATAATTTTATTAATTTGGGTCCATTCTCTTTTCTTTTGGGTAAGTCTCCCAGTGGTTTATTGATCTTATTAATTCTCTCAAAGAACCAACTTTTAGTTTCGTTGATCTGATCTACTGTGTTTCTGGTTTCTAATACATTGATCTGTGCTTTAGTTTTAATTATTTCTCTTCTAATGTGTGGCTTATGCATCGTTTGTTGCTTTTTCTCTAGTTCTGTAAGGTGTAGAGTTAGTTGGTGAATTTGGGATTTTTCTAATTTTTTGAGTGAGGTTGGATGGCTATGTATTTCCCCCTTAGGACCACCTTTGCAGTATCCCATAGGTTTTGGACCAATGTGTTTTCATTCTCATTGATTTCCATGAATTGTTTAAGTTCTTCTTTGATTTCCTGGTTGACCCAAACATTCTTGAGCACAGTGGTCTTTAGCTTCCAAGTGTTTCAATTTCTGCCAATTTTTTCTTGTGATTGAGTTCCAGTTTTAAAGCATTGTGGTCTGAGAATATGCAGGGAATAATCTCAGTCTTTTGGTATCGGTTGAGACCTGATTTGTGACCCAGGATGTG
>NW_027950882.1:0-215 GCF_054177405.1 Leptonychotes weddellii | reverse complement strand
TGGTGACATCACGCCCGGCGTCAGGAGGCGGCGGGGTAGAAGGGCCGGGACAGGAGCTGCGCAACTGCAGAGCCAGCCCTGCTCCGCCGCCAGGGCCGACTAGGGGGGCGGTAACCAGGTCAGGACATGTTTTAATGCAAGGTGACAAAGCAAGGATGCGAACCTAGTGAGGAACGGAGCAGAGAGGGGGATCCCGCGGCACATGTTACCGAGAG
>NW_027950881.1:0-215 GCF_054177405.1 Leptonychotes weddellii | reverse complement strand
ATGGGTGCCTCGTGTTTCCTCACTTGGCAGGCCATGATCTGTATATTTTTAATTTAATACACCAGCTATACACCCCCTTAACACATTCATTCTTTCCTCACATGAATTCTACAAAGTAGGTATTCTTTTTTTTTACCTTTTTATTGTTATGTTAATCCCCATACATTACATCATTAGTTTTAGATGAAGTGTTCCATGATTCATTGTTTGTGCAT
>NW_027950880.1:0-215 GCF_054177405.1 Leptonychotes weddellii | reverse complement strand
GACCTCAGGGGTGTTACCAGCTGGTTGAGAAGGGGTTCACACAGACAACAAAAACCAGATCCACTCCACCTGCCCTGGGTCCTCGGCTATACGGGTCACCTGGGCCCGTGGGCCAGGGAGAGCCCGTGGGCCGGGGAGAGCGGGAGGCACTGGCGAGAGGGCTGCAGGTTGGGTCAGGAAGGTCAGCTGCCCTTGGCAGCCCTCCAGGCTCAGAC
>NW_027950879.1:0-215 GCF_054177405.1 Leptonychotes weddellii | reverse complement strand
GGGGTGGCTGACGCCAGCCAGGCCCGTGTGCACTTGAGTGCAGCCAGGTGACCAGCCGGGGCTACTGGGTGAGGGGAAAGGTGGGGGGCACCTTTTCAGATGGCTTTGGGAAACCCCCTGCATGGGAGGCTCTGCTGTCCACTTGGGGGCTTCTCTGTGGTGGCCCTTTGGGGAGGAGGGTCTCGCAAGGCCTCTTTCACGCAACACCACACGGA
>NW_027950878.1:0-215 GCF_054177405.1 Leptonychotes weddellii | reverse complement strand
CCTCCCCAACCCCCAAAGTGTGGGCTCAGGTTGGGCTGGTGCTCTGAGAGCCCTGTGTGACACAGGACATCCTCAAGATCAGAGCTGAAGTGTGTGGGAGGGTCAGGGAAGGCTTCCTAGGAAAGGTGATGCTTTTTTTTTTTTTAAAGATTTTATTTATTTATTTGAGAGAGAGAATGAGAGAGAGAGAGCAGGAGAGGGGGGAGGGTCAGAGG
>NW_027950877.1:0-215 GCF_054177405.1 Leptonychotes weddellii | reverse complement strand
AGAACAACACAACACAATAAGTTTTGAGCTCCTACTCTACTGAAATCTCCCATTTCTTCTTTTTTTTATGTTATGTTAATCACCATACATTACATCATTAGTTTTTTGATGTAGTGTTCCATGATTCATTGTTTGCGTGTAACACCCAGTGCTCCATTCAATACGTGCCCTCTTTAATACCCATCACCAGGCTAACCCATCCCCCACCCCCTCCC
>NW_027950876.1:0-215 GCF_054177405.1 Leptonychotes weddellii | reverse complement strand
CACACTGTCCCGGAGGGTTCCACCCCCCGCTTAGCCACCAGAGTGACGTCCCTCAGCGGAGCAGACTTTTAAAAGTTCCGATTTTGTGCTCCGTGGTTCTATCACTTGCCAGAAGCGGCCGACGGAGGCCCCTCCCCCGCCGTCTATCCTCCCGAATATCGCCTCGGATTCACTTCTCCGCACGTCCTACCTTCCAGAAAGTGGTCGCTTTTCTG
>NW_027950875.1:0-215 GCF_054177405.1 Leptonychotes weddellii | reverse complement strand
CAAAGGTTTGCCCTGGAAAAAGTCTTGCTTGAGTGGCCGGTGAGTCGTCATCCCAGCTCTTACTACTATTCAGCCCCCTGTCTCCTCACCCTTCACCCTATGTGTGAGCTCTTTCCTCAGCTGCCACTCAAATCATCCTCTTTCACGAGAATCATAGAATTTATCGATGATTTCAGGGGGACATGGAAGGTGGTCTCACCTTGCACCACAGCCCA
>NW_027950874.1:0-215 GCF_054177405.1 Leptonychotes weddellii | reverse complement strand
GGGGGCGGAGCAAGATGGCGGAGGAGTAGGAGACCTGGATTTCGTCTCCTCTCAGGAATTCAGCTGGATAGGGATCAAACCATTCTGAACACCTACAAACTCAACAGGAGATTGAAGAAAAGAAGAGCAACAACTCTCTCATCAGAAAAGCGACCACCTTCTGGAAGGTAGGACGTGCGGAGAAGTGAATCCGAGGCGATATTCGGGAGGATAGA
>NW_027950873.1:0-215 GCF_054177405.1 Leptonychotes weddellii | reverse complement strand
GTCCTCTGAATGTATTTTAACTCCTAGATTTCTCGCCACTCCTATTGCCAGTGCCACTGCCCCCTAGGGCTCGCCTGGGGTACTGCAGCAGCCTCCTGCCTGCCTTTTCTGACTCTGATCTTGTCCGCTATAGCCTATTTGCCAAATACAGGCCAGAGTGATCTTCCTTAATCACTGCCCTGCTTCAAAGCCCTCGTGGCCCTCAGAATGAAATA
>NW_027950872.1:0-1228 GCF_054177405.1 Leptonychotes weddellii | reverse complement strand
TGGTGACTGTTTTCTTTGCTGTGCAGAAGCTTTTGATCTTGATGAAGTCCCAAAAGCTCATTTTTGCTTTTGTTTCCCTTGCCTTTGGAGACATGTCTTGAAAGAAGTTGCTGTGGCCGATGTCAAAGAGGTTACTGCCTATGTTCTCCTCTAGGATTTTGATGGATTCCTGTCTCACATGGAGGTCTTTCATCCATTTAGAGTTTATCTTTGTGTATGCTGTAGGAGAATGGTAGAGTTTCATTCTTCTGTATATAGCTGTCCAATTTTCCCTGCACTATTTATTGAAGAGACTGTCTTTTTTCCATTGGATATTTTTTACTGCTTTGTCAAAGATTAGTTGACCATAGAGTTGAGGGTCCATATCTCGGCTCTCTATTCTGTTTTGTTGATCTATGTGTCTGTTTTTGTGCCAGTACCATGCTGTCTTGGTGATCACAGCTTTGTAATATAGCTTGAAATCAGGCAACGTGATGCCCCCAGCTTTGTTTTTCTTTTTCAACATTTCCTTGGCTATTCAGGGTCTTTTCTGGTTCCATATAAATTTTAAGATTGTTTGTTCTAGCACTTTGAAAAATGCCATTGGTATTTTGATCGGGATGGTGTTGAAAGTATAGATTGCTCTGGGCAGCATAGACATTTTAACAGTGTTTATTCTACCAATCCATGAGCATGGAATGTTTTTCCGTCTTTTTGTGTCTTCTTCAATTTCTTTCACAAGTATTCTGTAGTTTCTAGAGTATAGATGTAAATTTAAATAGGAAAATGGCACCTTATTGGGCAGCTTGGATGTAAACCAGTGCTTCTCAAACTCTAATGTACATATGATTCATGTTGGTCTTGTCAAAATGCAGGTTCTAATTTGGTAGATCTGGGTTAAAGCCAGAGATTCTGCCTTTCTAACCCATGATGCTGATGCTGCTGGACCAGAGATCATTCTTTACAAAGAACTTTTTTTTCTTTTTCAGAAAAAGAAAAACAGCAACCTGAAAAACATAGAGAAAGGATATGAATAGGTAATTCACAAAAGAGGAATGCCAAAATGCTATTAAGTATATGAAGATGTTCAAACTCATTAGTGATCAGTATAGACCAAATAAACAAGTGTTCTTTTTTCTTTTCTTTTTATTATTATGTTATGTTAATCACCATACATTACATCATTAGTTTTTGATGTAGTGTTCCATGATTCATTGTTTGCGTATAACACCCAGTGCTCCATGCAGAA
>NW_027950871.1:0-215 GCF_054177405.1 Leptonychotes weddellii | reverse complement strand
TCGCTCGCTCTCTCAGATAAAATAAATAAATCTTTAGAAAGAAGGAGGATGATCCCACAGGAGAACGGGAGCAAGAGGGAGGATGTCCAACAAGTGCACTGAGTGAGGGTGAGGAACGGGCACTCTTCTCCCCATTCAGTGTCACCACCTTCACTCACCTCCAGGTGTGTGCCTTAGGTCTAACCCTTTCAGATTGATTGTATGATGTCTGCATC
>NW_027950870.1:0-215 GCF_054177405.1 Leptonychotes weddellii | reverse complement strand
GGCCTCGGGGGGCCACGAGCAGCGTTCTGACCACGTGGGAGGAGGCAGGACAGTAAGTGGAAATAGACCCCCAGGGGGGCTCGGGGCTCAGAGAAGACACATCCTGCGAACCATGAACCACAGAGGAGACCACGGGGAGGAGGCCAGACTGGCAGGTGGGGCCTCAGGAGACAGGGGAGCTGGGGGCAAAGCTTCCCCAGGGGACCACGTGACGC
>NW_027950869.1:0-215 GCF_054177405.1 Leptonychotes weddellii | reverse complement strand
GGCCTTTAAAATTGATTTTTTTTTTTTTTTTTAGAAAGCATTTGAATGCATTTTGTTTGGTATTGTATTTATTCAATAAAGTATTTAATTAGTGCTAAGTGTGAACTGGACCCTGTTGCTAAGCCCCAGCAAGCAATCATATCCTAGGTAGGGTTAAATCCCCAGTAAAATTGCCATATTGCACATGTCTTAATGAAGTTTGAATGTTAAATAAA
>NW_027950868.1:0-215 GCF_054177405.1 Leptonychotes weddellii | reverse complement strand
GTCCCAGGCCCTTGCTTCAGTTGTCACTGTGGACTCACTGTTGGGGGAGAGGTGTGGGTGGGGGGATGGCAGCCAGTCCCTTTCTTCCTCAATACAAAGCTTGTGCATCCTGACTGTGTATCCAATCGGGCACTTCCCTCCCCATCCAGTATAATGCCAGAATAGTTAAATGCCAGCTATTGTTTTCTTTTTTTTTTTTTCCCTCTTTATTTTTT
>NW_027950867.1:0-215 GCF_054177405.1 Leptonychotes weddellii | reverse complement strand
AAATATTTTTTTAAAAAAACAAGTGGGAGAACAAAGCCTGAGCACCGGTCTGCACTCCCTGAGCTGCAGGGGTCCGGCTGCACCCTGCCTGTCCTCCTGGACCCCAAGCTGCCTTCCTTCTCAGGGTGGGGTCAGCTAACCCTTCACTCCCCTGCAGGGAAGGCTTTCACTGGGATGGCTCGGCCGTCTTCCCGGAGCCTCCCCCACATAGGAAA
>NW_027950866.1:0-215 GCF_054177405.1 Leptonychotes weddellii | reverse complement strand
TAAACAGTTTTGCTTGAAAACTCAAGTAAAAGTCAATGGTGCTTGAAAATACTTTTGAGTTTCTCCTAAGGAAGGTTATGTCAAGGCTGAATGGTTTCGTTTAGTAATCTTAAAGGAAAATTGATAAAACAAAATAACAACAGAAAACTGATCACTTGGGTTTAGCCTGATGCTATGGCCAGGTATCCTGGATTATTCTCTTAAGATTATTCAGG
>NW_027950865.1:0-215 GCF_054177405.1 Leptonychotes weddellii | reverse complement strand
TGCAATTGCTGGATCATATGGTAGCTCTATTTTCAACTTTTTGAGGAACCTCCATACAGTTTTCCAGAGTGGCTGCACCAGCTTGCATTCCCACCAACAGTGTAGGAGGGTTCCCCTTTCTCCGCATCCCCGCCAACATCTCACAGTCATAGAATTTTAATGCCAGAAGAGGTTATCTAGGAAAGGAGGGAATTAACATCCATTAAAAGTACTCA
>NW_027950864.1:0-215 GCF_054177405.1 Leptonychotes weddellii | reverse complement strand
AAAAAAAAAAAAAAGTTTAGAGCATAAATGAATGGAACTGCAATGAAGTTGCATCTGATCAGCAAGAAGATTGTCTATTAGAAGTGGGAATGAAGGGGCGCCTGGGTGGCTCAGTCGGTTAAGCGACTGCCTTCGGCTCAGGTCATGATCCTGGAGTCCCTGGATCGAGTCCCGCATCGGGCTCCCTGCTCGGCGGGGGGTCTGCTTCTCCCTCT
>NW_027950863.1:0-215 GCF_054177405.1 Leptonychotes weddellii | reverse complement strand
CTATGCATCATAAGTAAAAAAAAAAAGAATACAAAATGGAGGCGCCTGGGTGTCTCAGTTGCTTGAGTATCTGCCTTGGCTCAGGTCATGATCCCAGGGTCCTGCGATCGAGCCCCATGTCCAGCACTCTGCTCAGCGGGAGCCTGCTTCTCCCTCTCCCCGAGCCTGCCATTGCCCCTGCTCATGCTCTCTCTCTCTTTGTCAAATAAATAAAT
>NW_027950862.1:0-215 GCF_054177405.1 Leptonychotes weddellii | reverse complement strand
GAGTCCCTCTGAACCTGAGGGAGGGGAATGTGTGGGGGGAAGGAGAAAGTCTGAAATAGGCAGCCCACCGATAAAGGATGAGCAGCAGAGCTCTCAGGAGCATCTGGGTCTGAACTACACCAGGTGAAGGGGAGCAGTCAGACTATCTCGGGTCAGGGTCTCCACGGGCAGAGCGGATGGCGTGCACGGAGGGGCTGCTAACCGGGCCATGCCAC
>NW_027950861.1:0-1228 GCF_054177405.1 Leptonychotes weddellii | reverse complement strand
GGGAGGCCTGCTTCTCCCTCTCCCACTCCCCCTGCTTGTGTTCCCTCTCTCGCTGTGTCTCTCTCTGTCAAATAAATAAATAAAATCTTAAAAAATAAATAAATAAACAACATTTAAAAAAAAAAAAAGAAAATGGAGGCTAAAAACAAAGAACCCAGTCGCCAGGGCCATATCACATAGTGAGTAAGGGATAGAGCTGAAATTTGAACCTCAGCCGGCTGAAGGCAGGGCCCAACCAACCTGCCCCCCAGCATGCCAAGGGGCCACGCCAGGCCCAGGTCTCTTGCCTGCCATGGTTGCCTGTATATTAGAAGGACATCTCCACACTGAGTCTTCTTTTTTCTTAGCCAGCTCCCTGCCAGGCTTTGTCAGCAGATGAAGTGTGACCTAACCATGCAGATGACTGATGTGATTTCAGACCAGCAAATGGTGGGCAGAGGGGTAGTCAGAGGGAAAGAGGTCCCCTGCCCAGGGGCACATGGGTTTTAGGAGGTTGGAGGAGATGACCCTGGGCCTAAGGTTTAGGACTGGAGGTAGCTGGAAATTCAACCACTTCCCATGGAGGAAAGGTGCATGGGCGGCCATGACAAGCCCTGCCTTAAACCAGACACTCTGTCTACCCTCCAACTTGAAAGGGGCAGAATCTTCCGCCAAGGTGATGCATTGGGCTGAAGATCTCAGGGCCAGAGAGATGAAAAAGGAACAGGACTCGTTAATGCTGCCTGTAGTCTTTTCCCATGTGCCCATTGCTCAGCCCCATCCCCTTAGAATTCTGGGGGAAGAAGGAGGGAGTGAGAGGGGCCCCAGCAGCCCCTGTTAAACCTTCGAAGGCAGTCATGACAGGGTGTGAGCTTTCCTTTTCTCTCTGGGTTTAGATCGGGGACTCCTGGCACACAGATAACACAGTGGTGCACCTCTAGGCTGCCTTCCCAAGACTCCAACTCTAGCTACTTCCAAAGGGTTAGATTACAGCCTTCTGTGGTTTCTCCATATTCTGTCAACCAGTCAGTCAACAAACATTCTCTGAGTACTGGCTGTGGGCCTGGCCCTGTGGACACCAAGACAAACATCACACCTTTAGGGCTGCTTGGAATGAGGTTAAGAGCACAGTCAACTCCTCAGCTCTGCCACTTACTACTAGCTGTGTGACCTTAGGAAGCCACAGAATCTCTTTGGGTCAGTTTCTTCATCAGTGAAATGGGATAATGATAAGGTACTTTCCTACCTA
>NW_027950860.1:0-215 GCF_054177405.1 Leptonychotes weddellii | reverse complement strand
ATAATTATATAGGAAAATTAAAATGGTTATATACACTGATAACAATTCAGAAAAGGCTTAGTGCGCAGCATGATCGTTATTCTTTCCTTTTATTGAGCTTTAGTTCTTAGGGTGTCTATCAGTCCAAAATAAAATATAAAAAGGTTACACATATGTTATCCTTTCCATCAGAGAATATTTCAGGACTTATATACATGTAATTATTCACTTAGGCA
>NW_027950859.1:0-215 GCF_054177405.1 Leptonychotes weddellii | reverse complement strand
GACAAATGCATATATCTGAGGTTAAAGAGACTTCATAGCAACTTTGGACAAGTATAAAAAAGATTGATATCACTAATTCTTTATTATTTCATTCATCCAACATATAGGTATTAAATATTTATGCTATACCAGTCAATATGGCAGGCACTAAATATTCAGTAGTGAGTAAAACAGACACACTTTCTACTTCATAGTGCTTATAGCCTACTTTAAAT
>NW_027950858.1:0-215 GCF_054177405.1 Leptonychotes weddellii | reverse complement strand
CTCCCTCTGACCCTAACCCCTCTCATGTGCTCTCTCTCATTCTCTCTCTCTCAAATAAATAAATAAAATCTTAAAAAAAAAAAAGAAGATTTGACAGTTCTATACATTACTCAGGGCTCACCACATGCACAATCACCATCTGTCACCAAACGTTATTACCATCTGACTGACCGTATTTCCCTATGCTGTACCTTTCATCTCCGTGACTTATTTAT
>NW_027950857.1:0-215 GCF_054177405.1 Leptonychotes weddellii | reverse complement strand
GAAATATTTTGGCAAGCAGAATACAGAATGCATGTTTTCTAGGCACATAATTTTAAAAATGAATAAAAACTTGTTTACCATTTTTTTTTGTAAGAGCGGACCAGTAATTCAAGAAAAATGTTTACTTTTTAACCAAGTTAAAACAGAATTTTAATTTTCCATCTGCATAGTTTGATATTTAAATATATCTTAATTTTAACCAGTATTGACAACAC
>NW_027950856.1:0-215 GCF_054177405.1 Leptonychotes weddellii | reverse complement strand
GATTGCCATCTAAAGCTCATAGAATTCTCCTATAGTCCTTTTCATTTCGGTGTGGTCATTAGTGGTGTTCCTTCTTTCCTTTCTGGTCCTAATAATTTGTATCTTTCTTGTTTGTGAATTTTCTTGATCTGTTTCAAAGTTTCAAAGAACTGGCTCTGCTTTCATTGATTCCTGTTGGTTTTCTATTTCCAATTTTATTGGTTTCCCTCCAATCT
>NW_027950855.1:0-215 GCF_054177405.1 Leptonychotes weddellii | reverse complement strand
CACCCCATCCCTCCCACCCCACCCCCCACTCCAACAACACTCAGTTTGTTTCCTGCAATTAAGAATTCCTCATATCAGTGAGATCATATGATACATGTCTTTCTCTGTTTGACTTATGAAATACTACATTTCTAACATGTCCATTTGGTTCTTCTACAGTGTTTTCCAGGTTGTGGTTGTGTTGGGGTTTTTTTGTTTTTGTTTTTGTTTTGTTT
>NW_027950854.1:0-215 GCF_054177405.1 Leptonychotes weddellii | reverse complement strand
GTGAACAGAAATAACAGGAGTGTGGTGGGAATGGGGATCTGGGTTGATGGTGATAACGATATTAATGGGAGAGGTGATGATGTTCCTGAAGATGGTGGTCATTTTGATGGGATGACAATGTCTTGAGAGTGGAATGGTGATAGTGGAGATAATACTGCCATTGTTGGGAAAGTTCACAGGGGTGGTGATTAGGACAAGGGTGGTAGAGTGCTGAC
>NW_027950853.1:0-215 GCF_054177405.1 Leptonychotes weddellii | reverse complement strand
TGAATTGACAGGGAAGTTGTCTCCTCTGGCGACCATATTCACGTCACCAAAATCTCACTTGGAAGAAGCCCAGCTCCTTGCCTGGCTTGCTCCATCTGACTTCTTCGGGTCATTTCTCTTGTCCTGTGTGTTTGTCCAAGACTGGTCGTTAGGGCTAAATGTGAGAATCACAGTGGCAACGGTGTCACCACCGAGGGACCGTCTCTCTCTCTCTC
>NW_027950852.1:0-215 GCF_054177405.1 Leptonychotes weddellii | reverse complement strand
ATCGGCTGCATAAGTGTTCAACCATTTGGAAATTTCTGTGGTCAAAGGAAACTATAGGGAAGGGAGGAGGGCGCCCACCAGCCAGGCTGCGAGATGAGGAAGCTCCCGTGGTGGGGGCCACCCGGATCACCGCATTGTAGGTCCCAGGGGTGTGGTGTCCCTGACGTAGAGGGTGCAGGGTTGGGTTGCCCCGTGGGAAGTGCCCACAAACTCGA
>NW_027950851.1:0-215 GCF_054177405.1 Leptonychotes weddellii | reverse complement strand
CGCAGCGTTGTTTCTGATAGTAAAAGACAAGAAACAACCTACATGTCCATCAATAGGGAATTAGTTAAATAATGGTATACCCACTTAATATATAATAGGACTCATATTCAATAGCCATTTAAAAAATAAACAAGCACTCTATGAACTTCTATGTGATGATCTTCGATATATACTGCTAAGTGAAAAAAATGTTCATATGATATGTTACAGTGGAG
>NW_027950850.1:0-1229 GCF_054177405.1 Leptonychotes weddellii | reverse complement strand
CATCTCAACTTCAGATTTTTATTTAAATTGTTTCTATGCTTTGACTTTGGAACACCAACCCCTTTAGGACCTCTCTCCAAACATTAAGCTCCACTCAAACCAGAAGCCTCTCCGCCTGCCTTTTCTCAACCCTCGCAGGGCTTCAGCCCCTCGCCGACCCCCTTCCACTCTGGGGCAAGGAAGAACCTACCCTGTGGCTGCTTTCAAATAATCATAGGACTGGTCTTGGTTGTTTTCCTGTCCTTTACAGAGTTTCTCTGCTTTCTCAGTACAAGACCAAAACAAAACAACAAAAAAGGGCAGCTGGGGGAGGGTGTGAAGTTAGGGAGGTAGGTCTACAAACTGTCCCTCTGAGCTAAAAGCAGAAAACCTCATAACTAGATTCTAAACGAGGTATGTGTTCACTCAACTCTTACATGTGACAGGAATAATCGCAATCGTCTTGCACAGAATTCCCGAATATTTTCTTAAAGATTCCACATCTTATACTCAACATCCTGAATAAAGTGTTAAAGAGTCTGTGAATGGAGTGCTCAGGTGGTATTTTTTTTTTAATTTATTTATGAGAGCGAGCATGCGTGCACACGCACAAGCAGGAGGGGCAGAGGGAGAGGGAACCCCAAGCAGACTCTGCACTGAGCTCAGAGCCCGATGTGGGGCTCGATCTCACGACCCTGAGACCACAACCTGAGCCAAAACCAAGAGTCGGATGCTCCATCTGCTGAACCACCCGGGTGCCGCTCAGGTGGTTTTACAACCAATAAATGAGCAGGGGTGGTGAGTGCTAAGAGTCTCCTCGTGGCTCTGGAGCGACGAAATGAGGAACGGTGTGACCTGTGTGCACCACCCTTCACACCTGCACACTCATGGTCTTCCATCCTCTCTTGAGCTCACCCGTCACACAGGGCCTTACCCTTGCCCCCACAAGGAATGCAAATGTCCACACGGACAAACGGAAGTTACTTTTCTTTTCTCGTTTTATTGTCAGCGGCTTCATGCCTTTTCAGAATGATGCAGAATGTGCCGGCCATGGTCAACAGGAAGCACCAGGAGTCCCCGAAGGGGTCAAACACAGTACCACCTCATTGCCAACCAGCAACAGCCACTGCCAGGGGCCACCCGTGTTTGGCCACGTGCTTGTCAGGCTTATGACCTTGATTAATAAAAATCACAGTGGAGGCTGATGGAGCATCAAGTGATTTTCACTAAAAATTATTAAAAAAAAAAAA
>NW_027950849.1:0-215 GCF_054177405.1 Leptonychotes weddellii | reverse complement strand
ATCAAGTACACAAATCTTTTTTTTTTTTTTAAAGATTTTTATTTATTTATTTATTTGACAGAGAGAGACACCGCGAGAGAGGGAACACAAGCAGGGGGAGTAGGAGAGGGAGAAGCAGGCTTCCCGCAGAGCAGGGAGCCCGATGCAGGGCTTGATCTCAGGACCCTGGGATCACGACCCCAGCCGAAAGCAGACGCTTAACAACTGAGCCACCC
>NW_027950848.1:0-215 GCF_054177405.1 Leptonychotes weddellii | reverse complement strand
AGATGGACTGGGAGCGGGACCCCCGGAGCAGGACCCCACCTTCTCCCTTCTAACGATGGTGCGTGCTCCCGTCCGGGTACGGTACGTGCTCCAGTCCGGGCATGGTGGGTGCTCCCATCAGGGTACGGTGCGTTCTCCAGTCCGGGTACGGTGCGTGCTCCAGTCCGGGTACGGTGGGTGCTCCCGTCCGGGTACGGTGGGTGCTCCCGTCCGGG
>NW_027950847.1:0-215 GCF_054177405.1 Leptonychotes weddellii | reverse complement strand
CCACACAAAAGAGTATTAAAATCCATCAGCCTCCTATATCGGCATCAACATTTCAGGATGATTCACGAGGGAAGTAGGCCCAGAGAGATTAGGTGATGGCGGACGGAGATCACCAGCTTCTGAAGGAGATGCAGAAGTTGAGTGATTGCCAGGTTTGGTGGAATATGTATGTCTCTGCAATATTTGCACACACATATTTGGCATATATATTCAAA
>NW_027950846.1:0-215 GCF_054177405.1 Leptonychotes weddellii | reverse complement strand
CCCCTGACCCTCCCCACTCTCATGCTCTCTCTATCTCATTCTCTCTCTCAAATAAATAAATAAAATAAAATAAAATAAATTACACTGAGCCTAAAGTTCTTCCTCCATAATCCTTCTTCCTTCCCTGTTTCCTTTTATAGATGTCAAACCTGCACCCCAGCCCAGAGCTCTCCTTACCTTCTCCTGCCCCACCCCCTTTTCCTTCGTAGGCATTT
>NW_027950845.1:0-215 GCF_054177405.1 Leptonychotes weddellii | reverse complement strand
CAGTGTCTATCACCCTGTCACCCCATCCCTCCCACCCCACCCCCCACTCCAGCAACCCTCAGTTTGTTTCCTGCAGTTAAGAATTCCTCATATCAGTGAGATCATATGATACATGTCTTTCTCTGTTTGACTTATTTCTGAGTCCTTCTTTAAAATGGATATTGACTTTCTTCTATTTCCAATTTTCTTTAATAAGGAGCATCCTCTGCCTTAGT
>NW_027950844.1:0-215 GCF_054177405.1 Leptonychotes weddellii | reverse complement strand
GATAACTTGTCCAAGTAAAACCTTTCTCTAAAGATAGAAATGGAACTTAATAACAGTTTCATTAGTTCATGTTAATTTGAGGCTTTGAGAAAAATGTACTGGTGTCCTAAAAACCCCAACGTGGCAGTATATAAGGAAAATAACTAGCATTAATATAAGAAATTGGAGTATAAAAAAAGTAGAAATCTTAAGTAAAAAATTTTCTTATTCCACAA
>NW_027950843.1:0-215 GCF_054177405.1 Leptonychotes weddellii | reverse complement strand
AATAAATAAAATCTTAAAAAAAAAAAAAAAATTGTTAGAAAGCAGATATCATCAAATCGGTTCTGGGAAGTGTGAAATCAAAGTTGCACAACCCAAAGAGGTATACAGACAGCAACGGCAACAACAAAAAGGAGGAAGAGGTGCTGCAGCTGGTGGACGGGCTGGTACTAGGGGTCGTGGACGAGGTCAGGTCCAAAACTGGAACCAAGGATTTA
>NW_027950842.1:0-215 GCF_054177405.1 Leptonychotes weddellii | reverse complement strand
CTCCCCTCTGCTCATGCTCTCTCTCTCTCTCACTCTCTCTCTCAAATAAATAAAATCTTTAAAAAACAAAAAGATAAATAACTGATACAAGAAAAAATAATTAAACTTGATAATGAAACAAATTTGTTATGATATTAACTGATCAGACAGACTTTGGTTGTTTTTTTCCCCTAATGAACAAATGAACAAATATATTTCAACAACATTGCCAAAGT
>NW_027950841.1:0-215 GCF_054177405.1 Leptonychotes weddellii | reverse complement strand
CAATTCTTGAAACAGCACATGATAGGGCAGCTTTCTTCAGTCATTTCTTGGAGGCAGGATCCGCGCGACAGTCTGACTGCTGGCAGCCCGTGGATCATGGCAGGTCGGAAGTGGTACATACCACCTTCACACCAGCAAGATGGGCCGCCATGCTTCAGAGGGCCCCGCGCATTATAAACACACACACACACACACACACTTACATGGAATCCAGA
>NW_027950840.1:0-215 GCF_054177405.1 Leptonychotes weddellii | reverse complement strand
CGACTTTTCCTATCTCGGTGAATCTGAAAACATTGTGGTGGAATTCTGACTTTTCTTTTTCCTTCTCCTCTCCTGGAACATTTTAAAGAACCAAAAGAAGAAAGACTTCTGTGGACAGCTGGTCAGATTTGACCACTTTCAGTGTGGATGGAAAGAGTTCTACCAGTTTCTCTTAATGGATGGTAATCATACTGCTTTTTGTTCCTGAATATCCC
>NW_027950839.1:0-1229 GCF_054177405.1 Leptonychotes weddellii | reverse complement strand
GGAGAAGTTTGCATTTACTTCTTTGAATGTAATATTTGTTTACCTTGAGAGTATTGTTATGAGCATTGCTTTTAAAAAGAGTATTTGTGCTCTTCTAATAGAAAACAATTTTTATTTAAATCACTCTACCATTTATATATTTCCTTTCTCAGAATTTTTTATTAGAAAAGGGGAAATTAAGGGACACCTGGGTGGCTCAGTTGGTTAAGCGACTGCCTTCGGCTCAGGTCATGATCCTGGAGTCCCGGGATCGAGTCCCGCATCGGGCTCCCTACTCGGCAGGGAGTCTGCTTCTCCCTCTGACCCTCCTCCCTCTCATGTTCTCTGTCTCTCATTCTCTCTCTCTCAAATAAATAAATAAAAAAATCTTTAAAAAAAAAAAAAAAAAAAAAAATAGGGGTGAAACCAGGAATCTGGGAACTTCCTACACAAACTTCACAAATTCACCTGGGATCAAAGCAGTGAAAACCCAGGCCGTGGCAAACACTGAGGTGTTGAGTTTGTATGGAGGCATGCTCAAGTGCTGGCTGAGCTTCTACCATATAAATCCAGCTATTTTTGTTGAAGTCATCCTCCCTCCCTGTTATAAAAATTCTGGCCATCAGAGGGAGTAATTGGTGTTTTAATGTTTTAGTTGGATTTTTCAGCTGAGTTCAATGTAGTAGGGCTGTGTGTATCATCCTTGTGACAGTCATTTTTACAACATTTACGCATGTATACTGTATGAGACCTAAATCTTTTATCAGTATTCTGTTTCTGATAACTTTCCACTGAGACGAAATGACTGAGATCTTGGAAATCACATCCTAATCACATGACTGCTTCCAAAGTCATGAGATTTTATACCTCTTTACTTCCTACAATGGTACATCCCATCTTTTGTTCACCTTAATAGATGATATATTAGTAATTATTAGCACTTTCTAACACAATCATATTTGCATGATGAAGGCCAGAGAGATTAAAAGGTTTTTGGCATGATTTGTTGGCTGTTGTTGTTAACCAGAATGGTCTCTTTTATTCTGTGCAACCTCTCATTTTTTCTGGCTATTGTTATGTTTTTCTGTAAATTCTAGGGGAAGCTATGCAATGGTGTTTATGAAAAGAACAAATGTGATCAACTGGTAAAGTTAGACCGATACACTATTTACAATGAATGTTTCCATTAGCCAAGCTGAGGTTAAGGTTAGTAATCTCAGAGGATATAGAGCCTTCACATGAAATCAATA
>NW_027950838.1:0-215 GCF_054177405.1 Leptonychotes weddellii | reverse complement strand
CTGCAAGAAATTGGCCAACTCCTAAAGGGTTCTAAAAACAGTATGATGGGGGGAGGAGCAAGATGGCGGAGGAGTAGGAGACCTGGATTTCATCTGGTCCCAGGAATTCAGCTGGATAGGGATCAAACCATTCTGAACACCTACGAACTCAACAGGAGATGGAAGAGAAGAATAGCAGCAACTCTCTGAACAGAAAAGCGACCACCTTCTGGAAG
>NW_027950837.1:0-215 GCF_054177405.1 Leptonychotes weddellii | reverse complement strand
GCAGGGAGCCCGATGTGGGACTCGATCCCGGGACTCCAGGATCATGACCTGAGCCGAAGGCAGTCGCTTAACCAACTGAGCCACCCAGGCGCCCTATCTCAGAATGTTTTCATTTTGCTTTCATTCCTGAAGTATTCCTAGTGGGAACAAATTATGGATTGACAGTCCTTGTGTATTTACAATTTTAAGATTTTTTTTTCCACAGTCGTCTTACC
>NW_027950836.1:0-215 GCF_054177405.1 Leptonychotes weddellii | reverse complement strand
ATGATTTTTTGTTTTATTTTATTTTATTTTATTTATTTATTTTCAAAATGTTATTTATTTATTTTGTCATGGGCTCATAATTGTAATTCCATCCTCTGGCCATTGTGTATGTCAATTAATCTTGGTATTTTCAACTACATGAGACCAGACTCTATGTCTATTTTAATCCCTGCTCTGTACCCATCACCTAACACAATCTCTTCCATATGTTTAGC
>NW_027950835.1:0-215 GCF_054177405.1 Leptonychotes weddellii | reverse complement strand
ACCGACTGAGCCAGCTGGGTGCCCCTCTTAGGCTTACCTTATATGTATTCTACCACAACTCTGGAACCAACCATTTCTCTGAAGAATCCTGGTTCCTATTACTGGGGGAATGGCTTTCGAGACCAAAATCTAGATGCTTTGTTGCCATGAGGGGTCTTTGCTTTTAAGCCCTTTCAGCAGACAGAACTAGAAAATACATGTTTACACACAAAACA
>NW_027950834.1:0-215 GCF_054177405.1 Leptonychotes weddellii | reverse complement strand
GGGCAGCATGGGATCTGGGTCCCAGCTCAGCCAGCCAGGGGCTCTTTCCTTCCTGTACCTTCTTGTCCTATCTGGGCTCAGAACCTGCGGCAGGATGCTCACCTCCCTGGGGCCGGCCATCTGCTTTCCTCAGTTTACCAATGCAAATTTCTTCTGCAGACAGACCCAGAAATACAGCTTGACTAGCTCCCTGGCCGCCTGGTGGTCCAGCCGCG
>NW_027950833.1:0-215 GCF_054177405.1 Leptonychotes weddellii | reverse complement strand
ACCATAGGTAAGAGTCACCATCTTTATGCATTTATTATTTTAAATGAATTATAAGAACATGCAACAGATATTCAGCCTTTGTGTGCTGGTTACAATGTGAGGGTTTGTGTAACAAGATTGAGAGCTATTTGCAATCATGGGAAAGAGTGAACGTAATTAGTAAATCCATGGCCCAAGGCATAAGAAAGGGCATTAAATAAATAAGTCATTATCAC
>NW_027950832.1:0-215 GCF_054177405.1 Leptonychotes weddellii | reverse complement strand
ATCATGACCTGAGCCAAAGGCAGACGCTTAACGACTGAGCCACCCAGGCGCCCCGAGAGAGAGAGAATCTTAAGCAGGCTCCATGCTCATTGTGAAGCCCAATGCAGGGCTTGATCTCACAACCCTGAGATCATAACCTGAGCCAAAACCAAGAGTGGCTCACTTGGAAGGCCTGGGTGGCTCAGTCAGATAAGCGTCTAACTTGGCTCAGGTCA
>NW_027950831.1:0-215 GCF_054177405.1 Leptonychotes weddellii | reverse complement strand
GCAGGGAGCCTGACACGGGGCTCAATCCCAGGACCCTGGGATTGTAACCCGAGCCAAAGGCAGACGCTCAACTGACTGAGCTACCCAGGTGCCCCAAAAAGTGCATTTTCAAGACAAGTGTCCTAGGGCTCTTTCCAAACCTGTAACCACCAAAGCCCTTGTAAATAGAAAGTTTAGAGCTCTCACACCACTAATGTGTTTCTTGCTCTATCACT
>NW_027950830.1:0-215 GCF_054177405.1 Leptonychotes weddellii | reverse complement strand
ATTCAGAGCATTCCATCCTAAAGCAACAGAATACACATTGTTTTTGAGTGCACATGGAACGTTCTCCAGAATAGATCACATACTGGGTCACAAGTCAGGTCTTAGCTGGTACCAAAAGACTGGGATCGAACTGGAAGGTGTTATGCTGAGCGAAATAAGTCAGTCAGAGAAAGACGTGTATCATATGACCTCACTGATAGGAGGAATCCTTAATC